>NC_043982.1:28463362-28748362 GCF_902150065.1 Myripristis murdjan | reverse complement strand
GATACAGTGAAGGAGCGAATGAATGAAGGATTAGTTCACGACAAAACACTTGATAGTTTGTTTCACACTAAAATGACAGACAGAATCTCCATGCATAATGCAAAGCTGCCTCTGACTTTGCCTTTGGTCTTCTTTGTGTGTGTACACTGCAGCCTATAGACTATCATAGTTGTTTACATTTTAGACCACACACATCCATTTTGTGTCATTGGTCAAAATATCAGCTTTTGACAACACCTATATTTCCTCAGAACAGTGATAAAACCAGAGAGTGAGCAGGGGTGCTGCCAGTGAAACCACTGTCATTGCTTTTCTATTACTACTCTCCCCAACGCCCACAGCTCAGGCCTGCAATCTCTCTGAAGCCTGTTAGAGTTAGTGCCAGCCGAATGGACAGACTGATGGGTGGGTGGAGGTGTGCGTGTGTGTGTGTATCTGTGTGTGTGCGAGAGTTTGATTGCGCAAACCAAAGGTTGTGTTTATGCCGTGTGTTTTTGTATTTGTTGTGTATTGTATAGATTTTATAGGTATGCTACTGAATGGGTTCAGCAATACACGGCATAAGGCCAAACCTATAAGTGTCATTCAGCAAATGATGTAGGAAATAAAAATGTTTCCTATACTACAAGCTTCATCTCCACATATAGAGGACTGAACTAGTAATAGGTGCCACGTTGTAGGTCTCATTCATATTCCAGCGAAGCAAAGATCACTTTAGGCTTTGATATCTATGTTGGCCAATGTGTAATGTTTAGACTTGTCACTAGGTGGAGGGCTTCCTTTATGTTCATTTGTCCATCAGGAATAAAGTTCTAAACAGATGTGAAACTGAAGCTGCACGTTACTGCGACTTTTAGACCCAACTGCGCCGTAACGCTACTGCCAAAAATTTCAACCTACCTTACCCAGCTCTTAGTTTTTATTAATTTATTTATTTATTTTTAATTTTACTGTAAGGGAGGGGAGAAAAAAACAAATTCAACCCGAAACCCAATACCTTGTCTACACCCACTGCACTTGGGTCAGTTAACTTATCTCTAATCAGGACCAATTATGCATATGATATTTTGAAGGCAACATTCATTGATGTCCACTCGTTTTGGATGTTCATTCATTTCATCCGCTTATTTTTGTGGCAGCTAACTTTGCTGATCACTAGATGGCATTATATCTCTGAAGAATTTAGAATTATTTCAGGTGGCTTTCCAAATATTCAGAATGGACGGGCGGTAGTATGCTAAATGCTTGAGTCCAACTATTTTTAGACGGAGATGCACTGATCAAGTTTTCTTGGGCCGATAAAGATTTATAATTTTGTAACAACGTGATTGCCTGATCAAAAGGTTACTATATATATATATAGTAACCTTGAATTAAAAGGTTACTATATAACCTTGAATTAAAAGGTTACTATATATATATATATATATATATATATATATATATATATATATATAGTAACCTTTTAATTCACTGTTTAAATGTCTCTTCTGGCATTTATTCCTTATATTCCTTATTAGCGCATATCAAATCAGATAATGTGTGATATGCATGTGTAAACAGAATAATTCAAAGAACTTGTAATTGACTTTTTTTCTTGTCTTTGTGTGTGTAATCAACTTGTGAATTTTTATAGTGATATCTGAAAGTAAAATTTTGAACCCCTTTCCCCTGTGTTTTAAAAACAGTGTTTTTTGGTAATATGTGGTCAATAGGTGATTTTCAAAACTTTCCACCAATGGGATTTCTTGGGACTTTTTTTTATCTTCACTCAGGACAAACTGAGGATACAAAATCAGTTGAGTTTGCTTCTCTTGCAATTTGTCCTAGGTTGACCCCAATTTTGGCCTAAAATTACTGGACTAATAAACTGCCAAAGATTTTTAACATGTAAAAATATGTAAATTGCTCATACGTAACATTTATTGCTTATTTGTGTGTTAGAATATGCAAGGGCATTTTTTTTTACATGAATATGTAATAATGTACATTGTGTTGTGTGTTGCTTTTGTTGCCGCCATGTAGATTGATCAGGTTTACGGTATGTTCCACATGTTGGGGAAAAAAAAAAAAAATCACAGGATTTTCTGAATACAGTTTTTTTTTTTTTTTTTTTTTTTTAATAGTTACCTTAGCTAAACCGGAATCTCAAAACATTCAGCTTTTCCAGGTTAAAAGATAACGTATGTCAAAAAAGTGCCAATGATCTGTTTTCCATGACATTCTAGACATAATGAATTCCTCAGCTATAAATAGTATTTCAGTATTGGCTGAGTAGACTGTGGCAATGCAAAATGCTGAGCGGGGGATTAGCAGTTTGATCCCCACTTGAGGTAAAGACACTGATGCAGTGTGGCTGACTGTATGTAAGTGATGCGCAAATCAAATTTGATATTCTCCGTGTTAGTTGGGTACATTTTATTTGTTAGAATAATTACTCTTACACTTACTTTTCAAACCTAGAAAAGTGGAGCAGAGTTGATAATGAGATCCCTAAGCGTTCAACCTCAGAATCACAAAACACTTAATTCGCCAATTCAGTAAATAACAAAATGTTCCTTGTTGTGTGGTGGGTGGTGAAGCAGTGCTGACTCTTCAGCGGGAATGTATTTGCAAATGGATAGTAGTGTAAGTTTAATATGAAAATAGATCTGAATGAATTAAGATTGTCCCCTACATCTCTCTCTCTCTCTCTCTCTCTCTCACTTTCTCCTACCCTCTAGCTGTCTCCCTCTTTATTTGTTTATTTGTTATTTTCTTTCTTTCTTTCTTTCTTTCTTTCTTTCTTTCTTTCTTTCTTTCTTACTTACTTTCCATGTGTAAAACCATGATTAGTCTCATCAGATTGCTGTGGGACGACGGAATTTGTGTCATGTCCTCAGATTAGCCTGGATGTTGGGAATCATTGAAAATTTTGAATTTGCATTTGCTATAGTTTAGTTTCATACTTAAACCTGTTATATTGGTCAACTTCATGGACAAAACAAATGGTAAGCTTGAAACTTGCAAATTCTCACATCAAAAACTATGCAGATTACAGTTTTTATTATTTAATATGGCTTACTATATCTTTTTACATCCTAGTTTTTATTTATTCATTTATTTGTTTTAATATTTATTCATGTATTTATTTATGTATGTATGTATTTATTTATTTATTTATTGTGTTAATAAAATGGAGGCATTGTGTGAAAGCACGTTAGGTAACTGAGAAAATACCCACTGTGCACATAAATACTTCCCTCGGGGAGCTTGTTTTTTTTTTTCTTCTTCTTCTTCTTTTTTTTGGGGGGTGTGTATGTGTTGTTGTGTGTGCATTAGTGTGGTGTGAAGCATTGTGGGTGGACCTGTGAGAGGGTACAGATGAATTTTGGAAGGCGGTGCTAGACCTTGTCATCACCTCCTCTTCTGTTCTGACAGACAGGCAGGTCCTCTCCACCCTCCGAGATCCAACAGCAGACTAATTGCCCTGTCACCTTTTAGGAGTGATTTCTGTGTCTGAGCTATTGTGTCAAAACAATGACACTTGATCCCTAATATTATAGCAGAGACAAAGAGAAGCGCAGAGAGAGAGCTGAGACGTCCACACGCATGTAGAAAAGATAGTGGAAGGAAGGATGGTGTAAGGCGACTCTGTAAACCAGCGCATATTTAAGGTGAGCATACCTCACCGCCTCAATCATGTTAACTTAATGAGCATTGTAATAGTGTGCATATTAAACAACACGCCTCCACCACAAGGTGAGCTCCAATTTCAGTGTTCCTCGACATATCAAATACCATCTGACAGGTACACAATGTTTCCCACCAGCCCGGCCCATAACCGCAGAACAAGTCCCATCACTGTCCTCCGTCATGTCAGAGCCGATCCAAACGTCTGAATACTACAACTGGGCAGCGGGCCTGCTTGGATCTGTGGAAATCTGTGTGTTTGGAAACAACATCTATTGGTTACAGCTTGGCTTGGCTGAGCTCATTCTGTTCCAGTGACTCAAGAAGGGGGAGAGGAGAGAGTGGCACCGTCTGTGTTGTGAAATGATAAAATTATTCAAGTATTCCTTCATTGCCATTTCCAGTATGGAGAGACTTATGCTTGCAAAGATCAAGTGAGACTCATGGTGGTATAACCCCAGGGGGATGTTTGTAGGTGCTTGAAGCAGAAGGTATCTTTTAAAGAAGGTCAAGGGTAGCAATTTTTTTGGGGCTCACAACCACAGTTCAGCCGTCCAGATTTTCATTAAGCAGTTTGCCTTTGACTGTTCATTTTGTTTTTGTTCTCCTCCACACACCTGCCACCTGCAAGGTGATGTGCATAAGCTTTTATTCTCCTCTCTGACCACATTACAACAGGTCAGGTTTCAGGCTCCCGCTAAAGCATTGTTTTTTTCGCTACTCTGAAATTCTGCCTGGTTGATCTTTGAAGTATGAGCCTGAACATGTGTAAGACCAAAAAGCCCTTGTTTTGTTGAGGTTGGCTTTTTTTTTTTATTTGTTTTTTGTTAACTCACAAAATTGATCAGATTGATAATCTTGTTAGTGGTTTCACTCAATAGAAATGACAGCTTAGCTCCTTCTGTCAAGACAAACGAGTTTGTGAGTTGTGGCTGCTCCTGTCTACAGTGGTTTCACAGGGAGCTGGACAGAATGCTTAAAATGTTCATATCACACCTCTACCCTGTCAAATGAGGACAAAGAGGATGATGTTTTTAAGATTGAAAATGAGCAGAAACGGGGGTTCTGGTTTGGCAGATGACAAACGGTGGTGTTTCTCTTTCCTGTGCTTGGGAGCCAGCATATGTTACCATGTTAATGAGGTGTAATGGTGGGAATCCAGCATGCTGACATATGGTTCTCAGATGACTCCTTTAATGATATTCATTTGTGTCGTCGTTATTCAGCGAGTTGTTTACCTCATGTTAGGTCAACATGTCACTGCCTCGTGATTATGTCACATCATCTGTCTCAATTATCGAATATGAAACGAAACACAGCATCCCACTGTAGAACTGAACACACTAATCAGAGAGCCGGGTGATCGGAATAAGGAAGACGAGCCGAGGCGAAGACATCTGTGACGTCACCCCCAGTTTGGATAATATTGTGTTTCTTTATTCTCTTTACCCTCTTTTCTCCAGAGGACTTTTGCCGTTAAAAAGTTAGGCAACACAAAAATAGACTCGCGGATTGTGATGCCCATTATGACAATATAATGTGTTGTTGATCCTGTCTGCACATATAGGGGGGACAGCGCACTTAATTAGGGCCTTGACAAGCCTACTCTCCTAAAGTGATGAGATTAATCATAATTGGTGTCACTGTGAATTAGAGCTCGCTTGGATGACCGCCCCACTGGCAGGTCGGACCGCGGTGGAGACCCTTGGACACTGCTGCTAGCCGCAGCTTAGGCCTCTCTGTCTCTCTCTCTCTCTCTCTCTCTCTCTCTTCTCTCTATCTGTGTCTCCCTCTCTCTCTCTGTCTCCCTCTGTCTCTCTCTCCCTCTCTCTCTCTCTCTCTTCACCTCTTTCTCTCTCTCCTTCCCTCTCTCTCTCTCTGTCTTGCTTTCTATGCCTAGCTCTCTCAGGCCCCTTTCTAGCTTTGCCCTGCCTGGGTAAGAGGGCTGCAGATCTCAGCCAACAGCCTAATGACCCCGTTTGAAGTTCTTCTAAATCCCCCGACCCTGCCCGTTACCCATGACCCCTCTCCTAAGACGGTATGGGGTTAAAGAGGGACAGGGAGGTTGACGTTAAGTTAGGCTGAGGAGGGAGGAATGGATGAGGCGACTTGTGAGGGGGGAGTTGGGGAGGGAGTAAGGTAGATTCTCACTACATAATAGATTGGAGGGTGTTGGTGGTTGGGGGGTGGGGGTGGGGCTCACTTCTACATGTAAACAAAGTTAAATAGCATGATAACCTCATAGAATGGTTGTGCATTTGATTCCACTGTTGTGGGCAAAAATCTCCATTAATAATAATAATAATAAAAAATCACTTCATTTTTTTCCCCTTTCTTTTCCCCTGTGGTGAATTTTTCAGGTTCCAAAAGGCCATGTATGGCTAGAAGGGGATAACCTCAGGAATTCCACTGACTCCAGGAGCTATGGCCCAGTTCCCTATGCCCTCATCCGAGGGCGTGTTTGCCTAAAGGTAACAGAGGAGATATAAGTCATCACACATCTTAACCCCTCAAACAGGCTTAATGGTTGTGTGTATTGATATTGACATTGACATTAGTGCTATTTCAGCATCAAGAAACCAGTTTTGATGAAACTTCTCTATTATGTGTATGGTGGCACTTAACTGTAAAGCGTTCAGGTGTTGTGGTGCCCCAAGCAGTCCTTTTTTTTTTCTTTTGGACATTTGAAGCACAATTCAAAGATGTGAGTCAGTTGGAAGTTCAAAGCAAGTCTGTCTGAATGACCAAGGCCTGGACACCATATTGTCTAGCTTTCCATTCTGCTATGTTGTCATGTCACTGGATGTCATAGCAAGCGTGACCCTGGAAACAGGTCAGCCAACCTTCTGTCCATCTGATTGGGCAGCAGCACTCCACTGGAGGCCCTATTATGACGGCTGATGAAAAAAACAAGATATTTTACCAAACACATCATTAAAAGCCATATTAGCAAGTACATCCAGGAAGTGAGATTGCTCAAATAATGATAATAATAATAATAAAACACATTACATAATAAATGGCAGTCATTTTTTCTTCTTGTATGAGACTCCTATTTCTCTATTAACCCCACATTTTTCTGTGTGCTTTGTCCTGTCCAGCTCTGGCCTCCACATAGTTTTGGCACCCTCAGTGAAAGCCCAACCGGACGGATCATTGAAACTCATGGTGACTCAGACTCAGATTGACTCAGCTACTGTGTGTATGTGTTGCTTTGTTTTTAGCAGTTTTTAAATAAATCTATTTATTAAAAAAATATTCCATGCCTGCCATCCTTTTTATATCATCAGATTTAATTAATTTGGCTCTGGTTTGGAAGATATGTTTTGAGGGGAAAACACTTTGGAACCATACACAGTTCATCTGCAGGCTGATTTTATTATTTCATAACTTACAAGGTCTTGTCATCTGGGGCTTACAGTGTGTTGGCTGTAGCTGTGCAGCACCACAAGAACAGCATTGCGTGAGCAGTGAGTAAAGCTGTATCTCCATGGAGCTGCTAATGGCAAAGAGTGGGTAGTGGCAGAGATGGATGATTTTACTCTCTGCTCAGGTTTTATGCTGGAACCATCCTTGTTTAGAAAAGGAGCTTAAAATAATACAGTTTTAAACCAAACCAAAAAAAAGTAAACCACAAATCCTACTTAACAGTCATTGGTTATTTGTAGCATTGACATATTTAAGCCTCAAAACGCATAATGTGTTACACTAGCTATGACAAACACTTATGTGAAAGATGTTTGAAGATGTGCCTCCAAAAGCAGGGATACACCAGGATCTATAAACATCAACCTTGACAAAGACATGTCTCATTTCCTTTAGAAAAGATGTTATTAATTTCATGTTTACCCTTTCTTACTCTTATGGTAAAACAAAAGCTCTCTGAATGTTAAATATTTCATTGGGCTGCAGAGGCAATTGAAAAAATGTTAACATTTCCCATTTAACCATACAATATTAATAAGCACTTAGTAAGGCGACGCTCACCACTGAATAGATTGTGTTTATGTGGAAGCAAGCCTTCCTCTCCCTGTATCTCACAGGGAGTGGAAGCGGGACAGTTTGAATTTTTACAAAAGTCAAACCAGAGGGGAGGGGGGAAAGAAAAAAAAGCTACTCGTAACTGCACATCACTCCATCAGCCCACTGACTCCCACAGACTGCCCTGTCCCACTGCCATTTTTAAGGCCCGTTCCTCCTGGTCAGACCTTCGTACACACAGGGACGTGACAGTACATTCACACACTCAACTGTGGAAGCTCAGCTGGTCATTCTCCAAGGGAGAGAGGGACTCTTCTCCTTCGAGCTCCCCAGGGGAAGTGAGTTCCAGGCAGCCGTGGGTCCCTGTCCAGCTGCTTCCCCTGTCTGGAAGGGGCCAGAGGGTCAGAGACAAGGCTCCCTGTGACACTGAATTATCTGCCTGAGTGTGATTGTGCCTGCTGGGAGGGAAGCTCAAGATTCTGTGTGTGTGTCTGTGTGTGTCTGTGTTCCAGTGCGTGCATATGAAAAATATTTATGCAGGCTTTTGCTTCAAGCACATCTTTGTTTCTCAAGGTTTAATATTCATCTGCTGCGTGTCAACATAGTGCCAGTGTTCAGCTGAAATGCTGACACAAGTAATCTTTTTTAATGTCCCTTTCAAGCTTGTGACCCATAGAGGGAGCTCTGGCTGTTTCCTAATGTAAGCTTGGGCGCTTGTGGACAAAAAGCTTTATATGATTTAAGTAATGTGGGAAAAACATTGAAGAAGAGTTTAAAGAGGGTAGTTAGAGTGACAGTGAGTGAGTGAAGGTGCAATGGCATAGTGTGTCCTCTTTAATAAATCAAAAATGTGGCATGAGCAGTAGTAGACTGTCCTGATGCATTACCAAAAAAAAAAAAAAAAAAAAAAAAAAAATGGCAGTGTGATAAGATAATCCTGTTTGTTTCCAATGCAGTTTCACTTGTCTCAGAAGTCTTTCTGTGGACAATTATAAGGATCAAATGCTGGCACAAGGCAGAATAAGGCAGATCAACCCGCTCAAGAAAAAGGACACTTGATATAAGAAAATTCTGAAAACAGCGACTTTATGATGGAGATTTGTTGCAGCGTACCTGACTTTTGAGCTCCATATTATTTGATACAATTTTTTGTGTACTTATGCCTATCCTGTGACTTAATTTGTCCAGGGATAGACCTCCAAAGAGATGACCGGGCAGAGGTGGGTATCATTATGATGCTGACTGGGCACAAAGGAGGGAGTGAGAGAAGATGAGATAGAGATGGGAAGAAACGAACGACAGACAGTTGTGCTGAGCGATGCAGCAGCAGAGTCAAGCTATGGGCTGTCAGCAGGGCTGAGGTGTGTCTCCTGCCTTTGTAGGAGGAGAGTGCAGTGGAAGAGAGGCACAGTGTCGTACCTACAGCGTGTGCCTTTGAATACAGATGAAGCTGCAAGTCAGAAATTCTACTCAATATATATAGATTTTTTTTTTTTAATTTAACATTAATATTGTACTGATTGGGAAACTTGATAAACTAAACATGAGTATTACCAATGACTCGGATTCTAAAAATTTTCATTACAAATAAAGGGTGGTGTGAAATATCTAGCAACTTTTTAACATTTTTTTCTTTATTCATACTAGTGCAGGAAAAAAAAAAAATTAAACCCTCTCAGGTGAAACATAGGCTCAAGCAAACTTGATTGCCATCAAGGGGTTCAGCAATCATTTGTTATGCCAGGGAGGAATTTTGGCCACAACTGTTTCAGTTTTGGCAAGTTCGTTCGACTGATCATTAAGCATGCGGCTGTGTTTGGATTCAGTAGAACAGTGCTCTTAATGACTGACTCTGCGTCCAAGTCCTTGGCGAGCCAGGCAATGGAAAAACAGTGAGCAGTCCACCTAAAAATGATCACCTGTTCAGGTTGTTTCATTTGCTTAATTGTCAGAGGAGGCGTCATGTTTTAAAACAACCCAGTATTTCACAAGAAAACAGAAAAAATAATCATGATAATTTTGCATATTCAAACTTTTTTTTTTTCTTTCATTTATACCTTAATCATTTGCAATCTCCAAAAATTATCTCACCACCTCTTGGGGCGTCCCAGCCCAGGGTTTGAGAAGCACTCCTCGAAACTAATCTTCCTATTGCATTCAGTGACAAAACTAGCACAGCAAATTTCCCCCTATTAATTACACATTGTCAATTTAAAGTATGATGACAGAGTAGGGAGATTCTTATGGAATGATTTTCACATCTTTAGGTCCTCAGCAATCAGTCTAAGTTAAATGTTATGTGGCCAGTGCATGAATTAAAACCACAGTTGGAATTATGGCTCTCATAGGTGTTGTGTGACTGATTAACTGTAAAGAGAAACATTTTCTCTGCCAAAAAAAAAAAAAAAAAGAACTAAAAAAACAACAACAACTAGTAATTTTGTCTCAGTCTATGTTAAAATCTTGTTTTCTCTTAAAACAAATGAAAAAATCTTGCCAGAGGGATAGGATAACTTGCTGCCAGTGCTAATCAACTTCTTTTCAGACTTTTCTTCACTCAAGTGTCATTTTCTGGACACTTGTGGGCTGATCTGCCCTATTCTGCCTTGTTTCATCATATTTAAACCCCACCTTAAAAAAGTGGGGATATCTCATTCCGCTTTCACTCGTAATAAGAAAAACAAGATTTTAATTATATGAGACGATATGAGAAAATGACACTAATTCATTAAGATGGAGATTTTTTTGTGGTGTTGGTACACACTTTTAACGGACATCTAGACTTTAATTCATTTACTGTTTACAAAAGCTGCAATACATAATTAATTAGTTTCACTGAATAAATAAAGTCTTAATAATGTGTGTCAAATCATTCTTTATCTTTGTTCAAAGTTACAACATGATCAGTTATTACATTAATTGAAAATGAGACCAGAAAAAAACAACAAACTGCAATGCAAAGAAAATAATGGGCTGGAGTCGGGGGAATATGATAAATAACTTGAGGGCAGAGGGAAATGGAGTGAAGAATAGTTGTATGTGGGACAGAGAAAGAAAAAAAGCTTGTATTAGTTGGCTCAATCCCTTATTTTTTCATGTTAACTGATTTTTTTTTTCTTGTAAGAAATCTAGAGACACTTAAGAGAGGCAGGGGTGAACAGAGTAAGACAACCTCCTGCCATTGGTAATGGTTTGATTGTTTTCATATCCATCATAGAGAACCTGACCCCAAAATAAGCTTAGGTCAGTTTCCTCAGCATTGCAGAAGAAACAACCAACACAGCGACTGCGTTCCTGCGCCTGACAAGCAAATGTCTCTCTGTGTGCTGCCTGTAAACATACCTGGTATCCTGAAGATCCCACCAGGAGGAAGTAGCTTTTATCAAGCAAAACTTTTGTTTGTCAAATCTTTTAACTAACTTGAAGCCATATCAATCACACTGCTGCATGAATTACATCGCGCTTCAGTTCCCATCCCTCTCTCTTTGCATATTTCTCCTCTGTTGATGCATCCTGTTTCCCCCTACATGCATAGCTTTCTTCCTTCCCTTTTGCTTTCACTCCCCCCTCCTCCTCTCCACTTGTGTTTCTGTTAGCTGATGAGGGAATTGCTCCTTTCATTGATGGATCCTTTCATTCTCCCCTTTTAATCAAGCCTGTTAGTACTTCTTAATTAAGACATCACAGCCGCGTTTGATCACTCTTGGTTTTCTATGTGTGTGTGTAAGGGGGAGAGAGGAGAGAGAGGGGGTAGAGAGAGAAAGAGCATGAGAAAGAGTGAGATCTTCCACCAGTCCCTATTCTGTGTGTGAAGATGACTGAACAGCTTCAATTGGGAGACATACACACCTCCTCCAACTCTGTTCTGCCAGCCCTTGAGGCTTGCGGTGTGTACATCTCCCAAGCCAACAGGCGTCAACCCCCAGAGATCCATACCAGACAGATGGTATCGGAGGCTGGGTAGGACAGCTATCGAGTTCCCTACTGTCAGTTTGTTGTGATGATCAGACACACCAGGCTGTCAATACTCACAGCCCAGCAATCAAAGAAAGAAAGAAGAGGAAAAAAAAAAAACACGACGCAACACAAAGACGATTTAGAAGGCAAAAACTTAACTTTAGCTGGATTTCATTAAAGAGTTGAGACTGAGAACTTTCTTCTAAATGTAATGACACATGTAAAAATACATTATGTCAAAGATGCACGGTGAATAACTGAGGGCTGGTCGAAGCGAGGACCTTTTAGATTTAACTGATGCAAAATATGGAATAAGCGTGCCCATTCTCCCTGCCAGGGTGTCAAATACAGCAGCTTGGTCATGCTTCTCTCGCCTCTGGTACCAGCACAAAAGGAAGCTTTTGTCAACCCCCCCGTCACCATTCTCTGCATCAGTATAAGACGCAGAGGATGGTGACGTAGTTTAAAGGGCAAGACAGTACGAGAAGGCAGGTCATTGGGGTGTATGGTGAGCATCTAAGCCACAGAAGCTTCACACATGAGACCCGAGTTAGGGACCTTTTATGTTTGACTGAGACCATGTTTGTCTAAACCAAACATTTCCTCTAACCTTAACCAAGTGGTTTTGTTGCCTAAACCTAACCTTTCCCTAACCTGAACCAAGTAGTTTTGTTACCTAACTCTAGCCATGTGACACTGACACGTGATAAAAGCGAGAAAGCCCAGTGGGTCTCATCCTGACATTGACATTGCATTTGACATCAGTATCAAACGTGAAAGGGGCATGACCAAGCTGCGGTATTTGATTTCATGGAGCTATGAAATAGAAAAGTTTACAAAATCTTTACAACTTCTTCCAAAGAACGATTCAAGTGTCCTTTGCAGAAAAACAAATTAATTTGAACAACTGTATTTGCTGTCAACAGTTGGGCAAACATTTGTGCGGCTGGGGAAGAATTTGTACCCATAATAGACCATCCGAATTGATTTGGAGCTTCCAGTTCCTTCACATCATCAGAAGAATGGGAAAATTACAAAATACAAAATTACTGCTTCAAGGTAGAGGTGGGAAGCAAACACTGACTACTTGATAATTTGATTTAGCACATATGTTTTTATTTGTTGACATTGTGTGGAACACTGTGTATATAGATAGATAGATAGATAGATAGATAGATTGACTGAGTCCAAACAGTCCTCATTCCAACTAACCCTTCATTTTGCATAGTCCATTATTAAAATGAGTACTGTTCAAGTCAACAATACAGTTACAGTGAAGCTGTGGATCTAAAGTTAGCCGCAGAGTGACAATGTTAGCATGCCCATGCCCAGCCGTGTTTTTTTTTTTTGTTTTGTTTTGTTTTGTTTTGTTTTTTTCCCCCCAGAGGCAGTCAACACTATTACTGCTTCTTCTCCCTAATGGTGCGGGTGGGCGGGATATGTGTGTGTATGTGCATGTGTGTGTGTTTGCACAGGGTAGGGGGCCTCTGCTGTACACACATTCACTGAGGGTCCTAATGGAAAGCTATGGGACCTCTATCCCCAGGCAGAGATGGATGCAGGGGGAGTGGAGGGGTGGGGAGGTGACAGCAGCCTTAGTCTGACAGGCCTGACCTATATCCCCCTTTGCTTCAGAGAGACAGAGAGAGCCAGAGAAAGAGGGAGAGACAGTAATTGGCAGATACACATTTGCTGTTAGGAGCGCATGTTTTTCTGTGGTTGAGAGAGACGGCAGAGTCATGGTTTGGGGTTTTCCACACCTCTTCATTCTTTCAGAGGATTTATCTTTGTGATTTATTGTTTGTCCATTTCACCTCGGGCACAGGCCTGAGACAACGAAGACAAGCATTGTCACAGGATATGCTGCAAAAAAAAAATCTCTATCCTAACAAGTAATTTTTCTCAAATTCAGAGGTTAAGCCGTTTTTGTTAGAACAAGTGCAAAAAATCTGTCAGTGGGATGAGATAACACCACTTGTTTCCATTGCAGTTGCACTTGTTTCAGGAATTTTTATGGGAACAAATATAGATATACTGAAACAAGGCAGAATAAGGCAGATTGGCACACGGGAATCAAGAAAATACTTGATTCAAGAAAATTCTGGAAACAAGTTGATTAAAATTGTAAACAAGTGGGATTAATTATTTCATCCTAATGGCAGATTTTTTTCAACTGTTCCAAAAAAAAAAAAAAAAAAAAAAAAAAAAAAAAAAAAGATTTTTTAAACTGCCACAATACAAGTTGGAAAATGCCTTCTACAGTTTGTTGAGATTTACATTGGGCCATCTTTTTCTTGTCTGTGTTGTTTACATGATCATGAATAATCTAATGAATGTATTGCTCATACAAAACAAAAGTGTGTGTCCGTGTGCATGCGTGTGCACATGTGTATTTCTGTCTGTCTGTCTGTTTTTCTGATGGTCAATTAGTCAGCCAGTTTGTGTGCATGTGTGTGAGTCAGAGAGAATCAGGTACAGTGTGTGTGTGTGTGTGTGTGTGTGTGTGTGTGTGTGTGTGTGTGTGTGCTCCCCCTGGCATGTCCTGGATCCTGCAGTGGGATACACAGCCCTTTCTGCCTGGTTTACTGATGGGGGCTGTTCGGCTTCCAGACAATTTAGCAAAGGAAACTCTGCACAACAAACATAAACAGACACACACTGATCTGGGCAATAACAGTGAGAGCATACACAGTGAAATGCATACACTGCTGAGACACATGCACGCCTCAATATGTACACAAAAGACATAGCAATTAATGTGTACAAAGCGGATAAGTGAGTATGTTCCACACAAGCCGAATGTCAAAGGGGTCAGGGGTGTTTCAGCGGTCGACCGTTGCTACTTCCCAACTTTCTTTGCTAACCTCTTGAAATATTTCAGCTGTAGTCCGTGTCAGACTGTGGATTGATTGGTATTCGGGAAAGCTGGGATGGCCTGAAGCAAAGTCCCTATCCTGCTGCGTCTGATGGCTCTCTCTCGCTCTCCACCCTGGTGCTGTCTCTCATTCTTGTGCACTCTCCCTGTCTCTTTCTCTCTCTCTGCCCCCCATTTTCCATCTACAATCTGAGGATTCGCCTCTCCCGGATAGAGCTCACAGCTTCTCTTTCTCTCAACAGGCAATTCATTTGCCCCTAAGGTAGAGGAGGGCAGGGGAAAGCGCAAGGGAGGAGAGAGAGAGAGAGAGAGAGAGAGAGAGAGACAGAGAGGTCAGGATGGAAAACAACTTAGATCCTAAGAGCGGGGCATGGGCCCGAGTGGTGATGCAGAGCTGGCATCGGGAAGCAGAGCATTGCGTGCGTGTGTGTTTGTGTTCCTCTCGGTCACTGTAGTTCAAAAGCTGAACCGCGTCCAAGGCTTGGTAATGATGCAGCCGGCCACAACAGACTACAATAACCAACAGTCTATGGCTGGCCAATTACTGTCCGCCGCAATTATATTTCCAATTCAGAGGTAACAGGGGAAAGTGGCCCAACTCAACTAATCATTTCGAGCAATTACTTTTAAAACTAATTAGAATGTCAGGGTTGGCTGTGCGTGCCTGAGCTCGGGGGAGGTTTTTGTTTGTGTTTTTGTTGCTGTTTTCACTTTGTCAAATGGGTGGACTTGAAAGGATAGAGCTGGAGGAGGGGGCAATATCAACAACAGTGCAAGCCAAACATCAACCCCGTCCATGGATTGAGAGACATGGTCATTACGGGAGTTTGGTGTGTTCGGAAATCCATTGTGTAAAAGAGGATGCTGTGTTGATCCTGCCGGTGCCAGGCACGTTGCAACGCTGTTTAATCAAAAAATGAGTTCTTGGTGATGTCAGCTGAAATTCTCTGGGAGAGCAAACAGTTCGCAGAAGTCTGGAGCCAGTGGACTGAGGAGGGAGAGATGTTTGGAGGATCCAGCTGGTGGTACAGCGTCATTAATCTCGGTTCATGTATTGACAAGACTTTCTTTTAACAATTACTCTAATGCCCCTTTTAACCACCTCTCTGTTGGAATGTCACAGCCAATCCAGAATGCAGCTGCACATGTGTTGACAAAGATGGAAAAAATGAAAAACCGACCACATTAACCCATTTTTTTACACACCTTCACTGGCTGCCAATTAATATCAGAATGCAGTTGAAGCTTCCTCTCCTTGTTTATAAAGCCCTCAGCTGTCCAGCCCCTAACAGTGCTATTCTGAATGCTGAGCAATTTGTTTCCATAATTTTCTTGAATCATCATAGTGTCATTTTCTTGATACTAATGGGATGATCTGCTATATTCTGCCTCGTTTCAACATATTTACACTTATTCCCAAAAACAAATTCCTGACACAAGTGAAACTGCGTTGGAAACAAGTGGGATTATCTCATCCCAATGGCAGATGTTTTTTTTTTTTTTTTTTTTTTTTTTTTTTTTTTTTTAAAAAGCAAGTTTTTAAGACTGAATATTAAATAACTTGCTAAGATTAAGATTTTTTTTTTCAATGTATAAATCTGATAACGGGGTCTGGTGATGGATGCGTCCCAACATTAAGTTCATTTAAAGGCAAGCTTATTGATTTTGCTGTGCTTTCATTATTTTTACTACTGTTTCTGTATCTTTGAAAAGTACTTTGAATTGTGTGAAATTGTGCTATAAACATAAAAGTGACTTGACTTCACTTTTGACCTTGTCTCACAGTCACAGTTAAGCCACTGCTGATCAGCTCACCTGAGATGGTCAGGACTAAAATCACCAAGCCTTGGCTCAGTTACAGATTGTGAGGGAGGGATGTATGAAGAAAGAAGCATCAGGGCACATTTAACATGAACTCTAATCAGCTGGGAAGCAAGCCACAAAAACGATTTTAGCCAACAAAGACAATGTCTCACTGTCCCACTGTGCACACACACCTAGTGAGGCAACATTTCTTGTACAGTCTCTCTTTCTCTCTCTCTTTCACTTACACACATATAAGTGAGAGAGAGAGAGAGAGAGAGAGAGAGAGAGAGAGAGAGAGAGAGAGAGAGAGAGAGAGAGAGAGAGAGAGAGAGAGAGAGAGAGAGAGCAAGAGAGTCTGTGAGTCATTGTGTGGTTCTGTGTGTGTGCCAATGTTTCCAATCGGAAAATCTGCAAGATGGGCTGTGTTGTATATTTCATGAGTCTTGGGGTTTCTTTTTATACCATGCCACTCCAAGACACGCACATACCTACTACATATAGCTGCTTGCCACACACACACACACACACACACACACAAACTTGTGAATGTAAAAAGCCTCTTCAAAACTGAAGAAAAGAAGCAGACAATTTTGACTCAGTTACACTGATCCCATAGTGGACAGCGTGATTAGGGTTTCACACACAAAACCAGTAAGTGTGTAATTGTTTAACCAAGGAATTAATCCCAAAATCTCAGCAAAGACTGTTTGATTTGTTTTACAGACAAAAAAAAAAAAAGTATGCCCATCAATACGCTGTACACCTGGTAAGAATGTCTACCACTTGTTACGTCTGAGTCCTGATCACAGCGTCCTGGGTTCAAATCCAAGTCTAGGTCCTTTGCTGCATATCAACCTCTCTCTCTCTCTTTCTCTCTCTCTCTCTCTCTCTCTCTCTCTCCCTCCCCTGCCTTTCCTGTCTCTCTCTACTATGGCTGTCAAATAAAGCAGAAAAAAAAATACAATACACCCTATAAAGTGCAGTGTCACAAACACACACACCACTACTCCTACTGTACGAGAGCCATCTAACCACACACTTAGCTGATGAATTAATGAATATACTGAAAGTATTTTTATGACTGTTCTTAATAGTCTAAGTAGACTTTTGCCATTGAAAGAATATTTGTTGATTTCATGTTGTTATCCCAAATCTCTAAATGAAAAATGTTATTTTTGCAAATCAAACAAATTACGGACAACATTAGAAATGGTAATGTTTTTTTTTCTCCCTAATCTACAAAACAAACCACACTGAAACCGAAATTGCGATCCAAAAACCACAATACAAACCGAACCGTGGGTTTACTGAACCGTTACACCCCTGGTGATAATGTAAGGAGGGAAAGGTGACAGTTTTGGGGGAAATAGGCACAGGTTAACATCTTTTATCAATCTCCTCAATTCAGAAAAGTTGAAAATGCAGCTGTTCTGTTCTTGGAGGATCAGAAGGCTTGACCAACGACACACATTATAACAGATTTTATTTTACACAAATCACTGCCAGTAAGTGAACTGTGATTTCCCCCCGTTTTATTGTAAGTGCAGTGTTCTTGGAAAACTATTGTGTAGTGTCGGTACCTTGAGGCTTGCTGACAGACACTATTCACTGTTGATATACAGCGGTTAGAGGAGAGTTGATCCTTTTATTTTACCCTTGTATTCTGCTGGATGATGATATATTGATCCTCCTACTGAATATGTAGTATATCACAATAGACTGTGATTAGTATTCATGTCTCTTCCCCCAAATTATAATGCTCACATTCATCATGACAGATACAATAGGTCTCTCTGCTCAAAGGACAATTCCAGTCTAATTTTGAGTTACAGCCTGTTGACTTTGTGTCTATGAGCAGTTTACATTACCTCCGATCATTTTTACATGCATGCCATATCTAATTAGATGTTTTAACATTTTCTCGTTTTTTGTCACTTTAAATTTATAAACATTTCGGTGCCTAACATGAATTTGAGTACTATCTCTACAAACAGTTATGCCATCGATAAAAATAATCACAGATGTGACAATAATATTTGTAAGGCAATGTAGTAAAGAGGGTATATTGTTTTGGCACATATTTATTTCAGTCACATTCGAGTGCAATAACATAACCATAAAACAAAACGTTTTTTTTTGTTGTTGTTGTTTTTTTTTTTGACAAAATAATTAAGGCAGCATGCTTAATGTGATGGATCACCTTTCTCAGGCATTTTATTTAATCTGTCCAAGTTCTTTTTCATGCAAGACAAAAATGAATAGCAGCGAAGGTAGGAAAGGTAGGAAAACAAAGCCTGACATCCACTACAGCAGACAGTGTGTGGACACCACTAGAATTATAGAAATGACAATTTCAATGCTTAGCACAAATTCAAATTGGAAAAAAAAAAAAAATGGCTGACGTCCTTTAAAAAAAATGTTTTCCTGGAAATATGCATTATTTAGTGTTTGCTATGGGCCATGAGTGCCAATCCACCACACACACACACACACACACACACACACACACACACATGCACACACACAGAATGCCTCCGGTAGTTGTCATAACAGACCACCCCTGATGGAGTGATGTCTCATTAATAGACAGCTTAAAGCAAAAGCATGGCGTTACCTCTCCCAGTTTCACAGGGCCACAGTGACAGTTCTGCTTTTATTCAGCATTCCTCACAATTTCAGACTGGCATTTAAAAGCTTGAGAGTTTCTCTGCCTCCCTGCTCCAAAAGATATGTGGCTCTGAAATCTTTCCTCTGGATGTAGGCCACATCAGTAAGCTATCTATAACAATACAACCAAGATTTTCTTTGCATTTGATAGGATCTATCTAATCTAATCTAACAAGTGTCATACTGTACTACAGGAATAACTGATTAAGTTGCACTGCTTTGTAAAATACTGTATATCTAAAAATGTCAGTTAATTCAGGGGACACAATAAATATTTAGCACCACTCCAAAAACTTAATGTGTCCATTTTCCTGTTGTAGTACTATCAAACCTGATCTCCAAATCATCCTGATCTCCAATCAATTAAATAAATGCGGTGTTTCAGCAGACTAAAGTTGTTTATCGAGGACATTTTCAACAGGTAGCTAGCCACAATGTTGGAAAATATGTGCAAATATTCTGCAAAGAAATGAATTCCGTAGAAACTTGGGATGAAGCTAGTATTTTGAAGAAAGTAATAGTTGCCCTGCATTATTGTTGCACGGTCTCCCAGCATTTTCCACACTTGTTCTGCACTGCACCAACCATCACTACAATAGCAAGCCGATGCTGCCTTCAGATGCTGTCATAAACATTGTAACTTTGAGTATAGTGTAAGACAACAATCTAATGGAGAGGTAAACGTGGGAGGCAAAGTGAGAATTTTTAACTTTAACAGAGTGCCAGTATTTGACATCCTTACTCCTGTTTTAACTTTTTGATGCCATATATGATAAAGTTTGACAGTACACTTCCATAAAACCCAAAAGTTCAAGCTGATGAGGAGCACGTGAAGGCAGCGATGATCTTCGATTAAATCATTGTATGGAAACAGATGTCTGTGGGGGAAATCTAGTAGATAATAAGGTAAATATTGGGCTTTTGAAGGCGCAGGGCAATTATTTTGCTGCAGAACTGAAAAGAAACTCCAGTTGGAGTTGAAGCCTGCTATCTCACTGTGCTTCTGTCTGACTGTGCATGATATTGGCATACAAACTTTACCATTATTTCAACTGACAGAGGGTGAGTAGATGAAGGCAATGTTCATTTTTGGATTAATTATACCGTTAAATGAATGTAACTGATGTCAGTAAATGAGCATGATCATTGTAGCTTTTCCCTTTGGTTTTCCATGGTAACTATGGATCCCCTCCCTTCTAAAAATCCAGAACCTGCCTGAACTTTGCTGACATATTCATCTTCATCTAAACTAAAGCTGGTTACTTAACAAACAAATAAAAAAGAGAACAAACAAACAGACAGACATGTTTTCCAGTCAAAGTAGTCACTCAGTCTATTAGCAAAAAAAAAAAAAAAAAAAAAAAAAAAAAGGAAAAATATTCAGGGATTTATTAAAAAAAAAAAAAAAAACAAGAACTCAAAAACAGAGAAAAAAAAACAATCAGATCAAATCAGTCATTCAGCAAAAGACTATAAAGGAGAAAGTGATGTGTATATTCATAGTTATATTTTTATAATATATTCTAGCTTTTTTCTCACTTCCATCCACATTAATTGACACACCATTACATCTAACTGGTACCATTTCCTTATGATAGCTTTTAAACCATTTATCCTTGTTACATCAAAAGTTCAAAGTTTCATATAAATGTTCAAGTGACTGTTGCAGGTGTGAAGTGTTTTCTGTACATTTAAATTTACTCAAAGCAACATGTATGAATGGAAGTTTGCACTAGTTTATTGTCTGAATCATCTGTCAGCTTTATGGGATCTTGGCTTCCTTTAAACTTCTAAAACCCTCTTGTTCTTCCTCTTTCTTCCAAGCAGCTTCATGTGTATTTCTTTCTTAATTTATTTTTAGACATGATGGATGGATGATTTAGATTCACAGTTACAAATTGAACAAACTGAGAGGGGAATGAACTTTATCCTTGTGACAATTTGTTTCATCCCATTGCACAGTTGTGTAATTATCATTGTTGTAATTACTAATTAGGTATAAGGGATTCATAATTGTTGAGTGTTATTTGTTATCTAATGCACTAAGTGAAAAGATGCAAAGTATAGATAAGAACGGTAGTTGGGGGAAAAAAAATCCTGAATCTATGTAGCTTCTGTCCTTGCTAATATGCAATTAGCTGACCCCATTAAAATAGCTCATTATTCACAGTCATGCATCTGTAATTAATGTTTCCCTTCATTTGACCCCCACCACATTCTTGTCAGAATCACATACCTATGAGGTTCACAGATATTAGGCATCCTCAGATAGATGATGAACTGACCAATCACCGGCTGAGATTTGGAGTTTTGGAGATTTGGAGTGGAGTGTTGTGGCGCGTACGCACTGTAAAAGAAGAGGAGCTGCGAGATGGAAAAAAAAGAGAGAGAGAGAGACATGTCGAGAGGAGGGGCAGCCGCAACCAAAAGTGGAAAAAGAAGAGAGGTACTTTGATTGACAGTTGTCTGGCCCGGTGCCTGCTGAGGTTGTTCCCCCCGCCGACTGCTATTATCTACAGAAGGACTTCCCCATCGCCTTGGCAGGGACTGTGTCACCCCTCTCCCCTGGAGGATGCTATCCCATTTGGGAGGAGATGAATAGGGGTCCCCTCGCTCCGTATGAGGTCTCTGTGGACAGAATCTTTACAGAGAGAGCACAGTGGAGTAAACAGGCTTTATGTCAACACTGTAGTATCTCTGACATCTCCTTAAACACTGCCCCTCACAGCCACTACTGGCCCTGCTCGAGCCGGGTTTGAAGCTGCTTGATTAGGGGAACTTGGCTTTGGTCGGTATGCAGGAACGACAAGGGGGGGTGCAATCATGTACATTAATTTCTTCTTCTCATCTTTTTTTTTTTTTTTTTTTATTTGGGTAACTTGAATTTACAATTACCCATATTTTTAAAATGACATACATCTATACGGCATGTGGTGACTAGTATACATAATAGAAGAGAGTAATGTATCTGTCTGGTGTAATGTTACATTAATTTTGTGAACTTATCCCAAAATTGAACACAAATCAGTATGAAAAAACAGATAAATGCCATTGTTGTAGGTAATAATACCCAAAACCAAAATTTTGTTGCCAAAGCTAATATTGCCTATGCATTAGCCTACTAAAATATTTTTTGATTGATATCTGGGAAGAAAAAAAAAAAAACTGGACATGTAAGTTTTTGCAAATAAACCCCTATAGATTGATTGTTTGTTTGCTTGTTTGTTGGCCTTATGGTGACCACTGGCTGATGTTTACCTGTAACTTACAACTTCATTAGCAACTGCATGAGTTCAGGACCAGAATTACAAGAGCTGTCTGCACCATTATGAGGTTTGTGCATCAGCTAAAAGTGAAAGTGCTGACATATTGAGATTTAAGCAAATAATGTTGAGAGATTGAGAGAGTGTGGGGCTGCGCAGTAGCAGAGCAGCTGCCCTAATTGCCTTCGTTTGTCATCTGATTGAATGTTACTGTGTGTATTTCTCTGTGCTATGGTTCAATAAGTGCATGCCGATGTTGCAGTTAAGATACCTAAAACCTATTTGAGCGTCTTTGACATGAAAATGATGGAACAGTGTGCCGTGACATTTGTCCTCACTTTACTATTTAAAGCAGCGCGTTTCAGGGGTACTTGAGCTGCACAGTTCATTTGTAAAGGAATGCAGACAGCTCACAGACAACACACAGACAGCTGCACTATTGGCTGATTGGCATATTCAATGTACTGTGTGTAATGGAAGTAAATCCTTCACATGGGCAGGTGTGTGTATGTGTGTGAGTGTGTGTGTAAGAGAGAGAGAGAGAAAGTGCATGCGCTCATGTGTGTTCATGTTTGCTTGTGTGTGTGTGTGTATGTGTGTGTGTGTGTGTGTGTGTGTGTGTGTGTGTGAGAGAGAGAGAGAGAGAGAGAGAGAGAGAGAGAGAGTGCGTGCAGGTGTCATGGGCAGGTTATTAAATTTTGCTCTTTTGACAGCAGCCCTGTGGCGATGGGTGTGGGACACCTCTCAACTTGCTCTTAAATTTACATGTGTTGTTCTTTCTTAAATGTGGATCAGCTGTGAACGGGCCACCAGGAGGCAAAGCCAAGCAGCCCGAGGCTCCAGTAGGTCACATGTGAGGACCGACGCCTACAGTATGCAGTCCACTTCTAATAATATCATGCATATGATTTTCCTCCATTGAAGAGCCATCTGGCTTAATGGAGATGCTTTGATCTGCAGCATTGTGGCCTAATGTGTTTAGTGAGTGTGATAAATACAGGAGACAGTTTCCCCAGTGAGAAACTACAGCAACGTATTGCACACCTTATTTCCAACTAGACACCTGAATGCAGAGTCCATAAACCTGCACTGTCATTCTGTCTTTCACCTGCTTTGCAGCCAGTAGCTGACCATAGCTCCAAGGTGCATGTACACACACACACTTGCACACAGACACACACACAGATCTCCATTTCTTCACTCTCAATTTAACCCTGGTGTGTGATGGGGCCCATGGTTAGGCTCCTTGTGGGTGCTAATGGCCAATGGAGCAGATATCGTAATGAGTGATCAATCTAGTTGCTTGCCGTCACAGCAACACATTAGCCATTTATACAGATTCAGTCCACTCGCCCAAGCAGAAGATCCGGATGCATATTTAATGTTTATCTTTTACAGATCTCGTTAAAGGGGACATGTAAGTAAAAGTCTTTGGAAGGACAGCAAAGTCCATGTGAAGCCAGAGAGCCTGACTTGACACTCAAACAAGCTCTTCCTAATCGAAACAAGAGATACTTACTGCTCCTACATTCTACCGTAATGAACGGCAGTGAATTGATTGTTATCACCTCTTAATTACAACTATTTGATAGCAAAAAATTAAAGCTTGCCAATAGGCATTGCTTTAGTAGAAGGTGACCCCCTCAATAAACGAGGTAGGAAAGAGAGCTGATGTGTATAATGTCAGGTTAGAAGTGCATGAGGGGAATCACAGCAGCTGAGGAAGGAAAGAGAGGGAGAGTTGCTGAGAGTGGCCGCTTTTAAGTACCTCAATCATGCACCTGTCACTCCGTTTCCTCACTTAGACATCAGTGTTTGCCAAAATGAGGGCTGACAGAAGACATCAGCGCTGGTTTGTGTGCAAACAGCTTGTGTGGACAGGGTTTATGGAGCCAGCCACTTCTCTTGCACTGATGTATTTTTTAGATTTCAATCATGCACGATCCCGTTTAATGCTGTTCAGACTGGGAAACGCTTACTCTGGTCATGAGGTAATGTTGTGCCAATCTGCTGAAAAAAATCTTAGTACATGACATTGTGAATGTAATATATGTAACAGTAACTGGTATCGTAAACCCCTGCCATGACATACTGACAGGCTAATTGTCATTGTTATCTCAGGCCAGTGAAATACACTCGTAAAATGCAAGTGTCTTGGTTGGTTAAAATAACCCTGAATACATTTGCCATGGAACCCCCATTCTGAAAGCTCAACAATTGCAGCATCATGCATCCCAAGTCACCCGAACAAAGTCTGAAAGCAGGTTTCAAGCAAGGATGGTTCCAATTCAACTGTGATAAATGAGCAGATAAGACAATCAGTGCACACCGTGACACAGTGCACTGTTAGCTGTCAGACCAGCACTCTACTGGAGAGTCCAGGTGCATCCACGGTCCTGCAGCCAAGGAAGGAGGGAAAAATAAGGGCACAAGGAGGCGTCTTGTAGCCTGTGTGTATAAATACCCAAACTATTAACAGTGGCTATGAGTTTGTGCTGTCTGAGACTCAGTGTGTCCTGTGTACTCTACTGTCGATCCAAGCCAATGAGGCCTGTCCACATGGAGAAAGATGCCTGGAGAGCTAAGGCCAGAATATACTCAGGACTTGTGTCTAGTGATGCAGGATTGCTGCTCATATCACAGTGTCCTCAAGCCAGGATGGAAAAGATGGGCCTGCAGTTGAGTGTCTGTCTGCTGAGAAACCTGAATGTAGTGCAGGTGAGTTGGTGATTTGGCAGGATACCTAAACATTATTTGAAAATGACTGAGAATATCAACCGTGTGTTTGATGGCTGTAGAGTGTATGCATAATGGAAACTGGTAAAAGTATTTCTAACATATTGTTGCGGGAGAATTGCACATGTGTATGTGACTCACCGTCTCCAAAGGGTGCCAAGTCACAGCAGGGACTGCCCACCGTGCACCTCTCTCATCTGCAGGATACAATAATGAGTCTAATTGTGTGTCACTCACTTGTACACATCATGTGTCTGCTATTGCCTTTCTTTCTCGCTCACTCTTATCTTATCAGCAGAGCAAGTGCTGCTCGGCACGCAATGCTCCCACCCACCCCTACTACAAACACCTCTTTCTTTAAAGAGCATGAAAAGAGCTCCTTATATATATATATATATATATATATATATATATATATATATCGACCCAACTGATTTGGCAGTCAAGAAAGGATGGAAAAATAAGGGACTTTGGTGCTAAAACCTGAAAATATACCCCACTGTAGATAAGTTTATCATTATGATGATTAATTTTTTTGGACTTCACTTTTGATTCATGTACTGTACTTACTGTGTACTTGTTTCCTGAACAAATAAAAAGTGCTTTTACACTCTCTAGTGTAATTGGACTGTTCAAAATAAACCAAAAAACGGAAAAATATTTCTCTGTCAACAAGGTCAGCTGGGGGTCAAGTTATTTTTTTCAATTTAAACTATATTAATTGTAAGTGATTATTACATCAGCAGATAAATGCTTACCAATTAATGTACAAGAAAACTAATGATATGCTGGAAATTCCATGTGCATTTTGTAGATATAATAGATTTTTCTGAACAAGTGACTTTGACAGCTTTATTTCTTATGCAGCATCAAATGCAAACAGAGCAGCCATTACCCTCCGGCAGCTTGTGGGGAACGTAATATTTTATGTAGCGCTGAATATTTTGAGCAGCACTGAAAGAGTGAACGGCAGATGATCAACCTTTAGCAGGAATCCTAGTATTCTTGTCTGGATGAAGGGTGTGGAGAATATTGCGGAGTTGTGAAAGCTTCAGCATAGAGATATCAGTCGAGGAGGTTGATATGACAATACTGCCACCTAGAGGCTCTTGGGGAAACTAAGTGATAGTGCACCATTGCCTAAATGTGACCAAAACCTCTTTCCCTCCTGCAACAGTGCTATAAAAAAAAGCGACTTACCTACCCTGATGTGTGCTTTCAAAATACAGTATGATATTATCACAAGGCCGTGCATGATTGTGGTTGCTTGTGTTTGGTTGTGTGCATTTGTGCCTTTGTATGCATGTGTGTGTGCGTGTGTGTGTGCTCAGCTTGGCGTTGGTTGCTTATCAAAAGCATGAGAAAAGGTATCTCTAGCTACAATATGGTTACATCAGGTGGGTCTTCCACCGAATGCCATCTCTACTGAATCCCATCTGGCCCGCAGAAGTATGCCAGCACATTCTGACCTGCTCTCATTTGCTGATAGAGATGTGGGAGCTGACTATAAAGAAAGGAAGAGGCAGAGGACGAGAGAGAGGGCTCACCTGTGAACCAGAAAGGCCCTGTTCAGGTGGGACCTGTTTTGACCTGTTGCCATGGGGACCCTAATGTGAGAGGTGAGGGGGGAGTGGCCATCTGGTGTGTATGTTTGTGTGTATGCATGTATGTGTCTATGTGTGTGTGTGCATACATGTGCATGTGCATGTATGTTTGTTTTGGAGCCATTACAATGTCAATGTTTTTTTTTTTCCCAAGCTGCCATTGCCGAACTGTATGAAAATATAACATGGGAACATAAAGTGCATACATAAAACTAACAATATACACACCCCAGGCCACATCCCAGGTTTTCTTTCATTGTAGATAAAGCAGCTTGTGATCTAAACCTAGCAGAGTGTGTTGAACCTCTTGATTTGTAGTGTCCATATATTTAAATCGGTGACATGCTGTTAAAACATTTACTTACTATATTTGGAACTAATTCAGTCATTTTGTGCTAAAGATGAGGGCTACAGAATATGTGACAGAGTAAAAGGGAAAGCAATGTGTGGTTTTTATATTGAGGCTGGTCACAACCCTCCTATATATGGTGTGTTATAGCAAATATGTTTTAGCCCCTTATCCTGGATGTCACTGGCATTTCAGTAAGTTATCATCTACTGATTAGAGGTGGGTGATGAAATCAAACACCATATTGACCGAATACCTCAATAATGATATTGTGATGATATTGTAGGGATGGCTTCCATACTTACTCAAGATTTAGATTAATAAGCGGCCATTAGTAATGTCAATATGATGACCAGGCAGGTAGAGGCAAATAACAGAACAGCTACAATAGTTCAATTAGTTCAGAAAATTGGAACCATTCACTGTTATGCAGCCTTTAAAACCAAAAAAAGGCAACCCTCATGCCATATCACAATATCACAATAAACTTCCAGACAATATGTAATCTCATATCACAATAATTCACGTATTACTTACATATCACACAGCCCTAGTGCTGATTACTGCAATGTGGAAACCTACAGCAATAATAATATAGACAGTTAATATGTGTTTGTGTGTATGTGTGTGTGTCACTTTGGCCAGTCATTTCGAAATCTTTAACACATTGTCATTGTCAGTATCGACTTGTTATGGCAAGATAGCAAACCTGAAAATACTCTGACAATGACAATAATGTGATCCTCTATTTTTTACAGTCATAGGTCAGCTGCTTCTGTGATTGTAACAATGACAGTCAAAACAATATCACACACACTAATCGCCACAATAACATACACCGGCTCAGACAGGGAATGACCTTTGTTGCTTATATGAAGAACTGGTTGTCTGACAACACTCATCAACACACACACACACACACACACAGAGACACACACACGTACATATACACACACTCACATGGACACACACCTACCTCTTGAGAGTATCTGAAAATCTAATTGCGATTTAAATTGGTGGGAGGCCTGGGGGCCTTGTTTGGCTGTGCGGTTTGTCTGTCTCTTGTTTCTGTCTCTCTAAGGTCATTTAGAAAGTGCTTGTTTAGGGATGAGTGATTAGCAGGGATGTCCAGGGGCTTCCGACTCATCTGAGGGTTCCTGGAAAGGCAGGCGAGACCTGCTACAGTGGCATGGGTGCACAATGAAGGCTCCGGGGCTTTGCCATCCAATACAGCGGGGATTCCTCTGTGGTGGAGAGCTCAGTGAATCAGTATAATGGAGGCTTTTGTGTTTGTATTGCACTGTGGTGTTGTAACATTACATATTGAGGCTGGGTTTTTAAGAATTTTCGGCGTTAAGGTCTTTCAGCAGTATTTTATTCTCCAGCACAGGCCCCTTAATACCACAAGACAACATGTTACCACACCTAAATAGCAGCATTGAACCCCTGTGTACACGCGCTCGCTCGCACGCATGCATGCACACACACAGACACGCACAAGCGCACAGGCAAACACACATGCACACCAACAACAGACAATCATTCGATGTAACAAAGTCCTCTGTTGCCCCTGACATCCAATTTAACAAACACCAGTTTAAAGTCCTGTTGACAAGAAGCAGGAAGCGAGAAGAGAAAGAGGATATGACATGAGGAGAAATCGGCTCCTTCTGTTCCTTGTCACTCCATATTATTGAAGACTTACCCAACATGCACCTGGGGGAATCAGTGTCTGTCCACCCGAGTCTCTCCGTCTCATGTTTGCTCTCCCTTTCTCTCCCTCTGTCTCTCTCTCTCTCTCTCTCTCTCTCTCTCTCACACAAACACACACACACACACACGCACACACGCCTAGAAACACACACATCCCCCCTCCCTCCCTCTCGCTCTCTCTCTTATTCTCTTTCTCCCAGACTTAATCAAGTGCTGCACACTCTTTTTCTCTCTTTCTCTCCCTCTTGTCTAGCCTTTGTTTTGCATTTAAGTGTTTGGGCTCCAACGTGCGCAGCGTGGGCATGTATGTCAGCCTGTGTGTGTTTATACATATGTGTACATGTGTGAGCAGATGTTAGCTCGAGGCTGTCTTGCATGTCTGTCCCTGATAGCTCAATAGAAATGTGGGACAAACTTGCAATCACAAAGAACTTTGCATTGAGATGTATTCAGCACACATACTGAATAACTAATAGGATTGCGATCAGTTCATCTCCATCAAATCATACTGTCCTCATTTTTGCCTGACTATTCATTAGATTACAATTTACTATAATTTGCATTATTTCTACGTGTTCAAGGAGGAGGAAAAATACATCTGTTAATAGCGCGAATCCCTTGATAATGTCCCTGCAGAATAGGCTTCTCCTCTCCATCTGATATTAATAGGTCTTAGAAACACAGCTATAGTTATTACAGTTATTTATACATTTTACTTCACAAAGCCAGCATACCTCAATGAGCACCAAATATATTTTGTCAAACTCTTTAATGGTAATTTAATGAACCGTGACCTTTGGATGACAATTAATGCCAGACGTATTTCCGCAATGTTCATTTATTACTGGCTAATTTTACCTTGCCTACTTTTTCTCCTATCCGGACATTCATGCAAGTCTTGTTTAAATGAGCTCTCCATCATTAGTTAGTCTCACCAGGACAAAGACTTCCCTGTCCACTTCCTGAAATTGTATCTGAAAGCGGCTATCAATTCTTAATGAATATGTTTATGGAAAGCAGAGGCAGATTTATTAACTTTTGGCCTTTCATCATGAATGACTTTGATAACATGATAGACCCAGAAGGATGTATTCATTACGGGGGCACAAACAGTTTAGAGCTGGACTATTCAATGTGTGTTGATTATCCTCCATGTTACAGTAACGCATAAACATGTATGTGCTTGTATTGATTATTTCACTGGTTTTAATTGATCTGCAATCAGTCGTCAGTCAACATATGCCCCAACACCAGAGAATTGTTGCCATTTATGTTACATATCTATTCATATGAACCTCTAACTATGGTGATAAATGCGTTGGCCATACATGTGGAACTTGTGTACATGCATATAAGCAAGCAATGAGGAGAATGCATGCATTTGTAAAATATGTTCGAAGTGTATGGTCCACATATGAAAATGTGCCAGTTTCTAATATGTTTTGTATGTTGGCATGTAAAATGATCATATATGCCATATATGGAAATCCACTATATGATACAAAATGTGAATTATGAGCTTCCTCATGAAGTCCTTTCCAGTTTTAAGCCTTATCATAAGTCTGGAACACTTGTTTTTTTTTTTTTTTTTTTTTTGGATCAAGTGAGACAGTCATCACAAGATCTCAGAAATATCTAGTTTCCTCTTGTTCCTTCCATCCCCTCCTCCCCCTACACTATGTTTCCAGTCTATCATACATCCCCCCCTTACTGGGATCAGTGGGGCCATCACGCGCGCACCTTTGATGTCTCCCAGAGTTAAGCTGGTTTTGAAGTCAGATTAGCGAATTGTAAACACCCTTTTAGACCTTCAGACTCTCTCTGCAGAATCAGAGAGAGAGAGGGAGAGAGGGAGAGACGGAGAAAGTGAAAGAGTTGTGGGATTAACCCATACTCTGCAGCTCAAAGGTTAGCTGATCTAAAACCATGTACCGTATTGCCATGTGCAGGTCACTAGACACTAGTGTGTCTCGGTTTTGGTCTGTGGTGATACACACTCACAATGAAATGTAAATTGACTCGTTTTGTCATCTTTTTTTTTTTTTTTACCCTATCTTTCTTCATTTCATTTCACAGGGATGCTATGGAAATGGCTGGATTGAAGCAGACAGTGGATATGTGTGGGAGCGAAAGTGCCCTCCCGACACACACACACGTACACACATACACACTCACACACGTGTAGGGAGAGAGGGCAGTGTTTTTCAGACGAGAAGCCCGTCTGTCTCTTTCACATTCCATTAGTTCCTGGAGCTACATCAGAGGGCAGAGAGAGCATACAGACATTCCTGCAAGACGCAGATGTCAGGATCAAAAGTCAGACTGACTCCTGTACGCAGCAGGGGAGAAGACAGAGAGGAAGAAAAAGAGAGGGAAAGAGCAAAGGAAGAGAAAGAATTTATGCTCAGTAGTGAGACACAGAGCAAAACAGAGCGGCAGCATCTTTTTGAACATCCTGTGTGCCGGAAACCAGACAGCATTACTTTCCTTCAACAAATTTCATAATTCCCTGCAAACAAAGGCCTCATCCACAGCCTCATGTTTCCATCTTCACCTGTAATGCATGTGTATTTACTGTTCTCAGGGCTAAGGATCTTGCTATTGTTACTTACTGCTCTCTGGCTGCCAGGCTGATGGGAAACCATGCACCATGCTGCCTACATCTTGTGCCTTGTTCCAGTTATTAAAAGGCACGGGACCAGATGGTGTGTGTGCGTGCGTGGTGTGTGTGTGTGTGTGTGTGTGTGTGTGTATGTGTGTGTGTGTGTGTGAATGTGTGTGTGTGTGTGTGTGGTGTGTGTGGACTCCAGGTCTACGCTTTGGCTCCAGGCTCTTCCAGAACTGGCACAAGCCCAACTGGGTCATCCATGCAAAGACTCTCTCTCTCCTCCTCACCAAGAGCGCATCTGCGTAGGCCTTTACATGGGGAATGTGTGTGTGTGTGTGTGTGTGTGTGTGTGTGTGTGTGTGCATGTGTGCGTGTGTGTCTTTAAAGAGGATACAGTATGTGTTTATAGAGGAGCTTTGGGTGATGGGCAAAGCGGGACCCCTCTTCAGCAAAACATAAATTCTGTTCTGCATATGTCCGTCTCTCCTCCTGGGTTTTTCCTCTCTCATTCTCTTCTCTGTTTATTTTCCATCTCATTCGTTTTTTTCTTTCTTCCCTTCCTTTCTCTCATCCGCAGCCAGCAAAGCAGCCAGGTGAACTGTCAGCCAAGTGATCAAGTGATGCTATTTTTGCTATTTTCACAAGTGAAAGAGAGGAAGAGGGAGAGAGGAGGAAGTAAAAGAGAGTTGTGGGTTTGGAGAGACAGAGAAAACAGAGAGTGAAAGAGATTCAAGGTGGGTAACGGCAAGCTGCAGACATATGTGCAAGGACACTGAAGGTAATGGCAGAGGATGGGAGGCTAAACACTTGCAGCACAAGGCTGAGAAAAGATAGGAAGACAGAAGGAGTTAAGGAAGAAGAGCCGAGGGCCTAGTCGAGCTGTCAAGACAGGCAGGGAGCTGTGGGACCTCAGGACTGTCAGGAGTGATCCTGTCCCTCCCAGAACAACCATGCATCCTAGCATACAACATGCTTGTGATTTTAGTGGTACGCTGTTACTTTAAAGGTGCACCATCAAAACGCAAGTCCAAACTGCAAACTCATTCTCACAAACTTCAAAATTCCAATATAAAACCAAATTCTTACTCAAAACCAAGTAATCCTCCATCTAAACCAAACTTGTCTTACACTGGTAAGATCAAATCGAAGCACTGCTGTAAAAACCCTGATACTGCAATGAATAATGACGCTTATTCCCCCGACACACACACACACCCACACACACACACACACAGAACAAGCTCTTGATGCATATGATGAACACAGTATAAAGACATAATAATAATATTATATACATTTTTAATATTTGTCCTGCAGTACATAAACTGAAAATTGATTGTGTGAAAAGTAAATGCACTGTAAAAATATGCAGCTGACAAAGCCCACTGAGAGCGAGTTAAAACAATTTCCTCCTATTTCCTCCCAAGTTAAAATGGAATGGAAAAAACAAGAAATTACATTTATTTACATCAGCATCTGTATCTGGGCCGGTCAGACCAGAGACCCTCATCAACATCACTGACGGTGGGGGAAAACTCCTTGTATACCGTATTCACCCAAATGCAATATCTAAACAAGCCCTCCTCGTGGCCTGGAGGAGGTTGAGGGTTTAGGTCACAGACTTTTCACCAACAAAAACTTCTTATATGGGGTTTAGAACGGAGAATATACAGGGAGTAAAATGTTGCTGAATCCTGGGTTTTTGGTGACCATGTCGTGAACCAGAGCAGACAGGTGAAAACTGATACCATCCCAGATGCTAATGTAGCATGGCTCCTCTGATTAGTCGATATACATGATCTCCATAGACCATCAAGGAAAGCCAGCAGATCCATCCTGAGATTCTGATTGTGTGTGAACCATTTTGACTTGCCGTGTTTCCACCTGAGAAACTGTGTGTTAACTGGGTTCCAGTTGTGATGACTTGAGTTAATGATATTGACTGCCAGTGATTTCTAAATGAGGCACGTGGAGCCAGCCAGGTGAATATAAAGGGATTGTGTGTTCACTTTGGTTGCATGTGTGTCAACAGGGGAACAGTGTTTAAGTTTTGGGGGGAAAGGGTCTGTTTTTTTGGTAAATGACATAATGAATGGGATGTTTAGTTGCAGTAACAGAGCCAGTTATAGTGTGTAAGCAATTGAGGAAAACGTAATTTCTAAAGTGAGAGAATTTATTGGGACTTTGGTTAGAGCTTCTCCACAGCTCTCTCATCACACATCGGTGTGTGAATTATGCAACAAAACTGAAATTGACAGGCAAGAGATTGTCTCCCCATTTTCATTCTATGTCACTTCTAAAGATTATATGCAGTGCAACATCTTCATCTTGGGTCAGTTAGTCTCATACTAAAATCTAGGTTTTCTCAAAACAAGGTAAAAAATTGCCAATGAGATGAGAAAATCTGTCATTTCCAAGTTTATCAACTTGCTTCCATGATCAACAGTCATTTATTCATATTAGGGGACTGATACTGCCTTATTCTGCCTTGTTTCTTCATATGTAATCAAGTGAAACTACACTAAAAAAACATTGGATACAAGTGGAAACATATCTCATCCCACTATCAGATTTAGTTTTTCACCAATATGTGCGCATGCACATGTGTCCGCTTTGCAAAATTCATATGCTTAGGCATGTGCATGTGTAAGGGATCTCAAGGCCAGTGCCAAATGCTCACATGGCTCCTGCCTATACTTCCACTGTCTCACTGCTAATCTTGCCCTGCACCACCCAGAGGCAGAGGGCACTGATTGCATTAGCCCTCAGAGGACCTGCTAGATCGATACAGAGTCTCGTTTCAATAGAACACAATCACACCTACTTACTAATGAGATGGAGGAAAAAAAACAGAGTGGAGAAAAATGGCAAATCTGTTGTTCTTGGTTTTTTTTCTTTTTATTTTGCCAAGATGGAATTATATTATAGATTTGTCTTTTGGGGGCCACAGATGCTGAAAGCTCCATTTCTCCTTGATCAATACTGCATGATTTTGGTGTGTCTTGTTGCCCGAGTGTGCCCATCTCCCTCTTTTGTTTTTGCCCAGTTCCATTCTGTATCAGCAGTCTCAAGTGTCTGTCTCCCCACTCTGCCCGTCTTCATCTATCCACATTGTCTATCACTGCCTCTCTTTTTTTTGGCTCCCTCTTTCTCTCCCTCACACATTGCTGTTTAATGATGTAATTTTCTACCAGGTCGAGTGTGAGCTGATGTTGCGAGGCTCTTGGCCCACCACTGTTCCTGATGAGGCATGATGGGAAATTACCCAGACCTCTATGTGTCAGATTTGTAACTCACTGTCTGGTTGTAATAAGCAGGCAAACCCCTGCTTGTGCATTCACACACATTCACAGCACACACACACACACACATACGTAGACACCTCTGATTGTGTGCATTAATTACACGTGTGAGATCACCACCGGTGACCACAGCTGTGTGGACCACGCCTGCTTTCAGGGTCACTTGGGTCATCAGCTCCCCATAACAGCTACAGCACCATCGCTGTCAGAAACAACAGCACATAATGAGAGTTCTCCTCGCTGTGACGCTGTTCAGATTACAGCTGAAGCGATCCTCGCGTCCATCTATCACTTCCTTTCTTTCTGCTAGCTTCCCCTCTCCATTCTGTCTCTCTCCGCGCTCCCTCAACATTTCAGCCTGTCGGGGATGTTGTGTGTGGCCGCCTGTGGTTTATTGAATGACGTGGGCGAGGTACAGGGCTCACTGGGGCACCACCGCTGGGTGAGCGGACTGGTGGTGGAAGGGGTGGGGGGGGGTGCCCCTGTCACTGTGGTGTGTCACCTCCACAGCAGCGCTGTCACCAACAAATGGCGGCTTTAGTGGAACCCTGTAAAGAGAGTCCTGCTGATGGTACTGTTTGCAATCAGTTTGGTGCCGAGTGGGGGACTGCAGGTTCTGTTTGATCAAACATCAGCTGGACGGGGGGACGTCCACTGTCAGCTTAACTACAACCTGGCCAGCCCAGTCAACACAGACCACTGCTGTTTACAAAAGGATATACATTTTTAGAGAGACCGGCTGGAGATTAGTGTCTGACTTGCAAAAAAATACAGCTTTATGATGAAGTAATAATTGAAAAATGAACTGGTGTTGTATTGAGTATACTGGTTTGCTTCTCTTTGGGTCTGCCAATACTAAAAAGTTTACACTCATGATAATGCCAGTTGCTTTAGTATGTTTAATAGACAATAGACTGAGTACACAGATATTACGTATCAGCATATTGGTATTAATGGTATTAGTCAACACCAGCTTTAAAAAAAGAAAGAAAAAAAAGCAGTATTGGTTCAGTACAATATTTTTACAGTTTGGCTGATTGTGAAATTTGCACTTGTGTGACCTTTTCTTTTTAGAAGTGTATGAACCGATACAATTCTAAAATTGGCAAGAGAGTGAAACTAACCTACATTTACATTTACACTACACCTACATTTGTACGATGAAAATTACAAAAACTGCTGATATCCAGTATTAGCCATTATGGGTGGAAAGAATGATCAAAATCTAAAATATACCGCTCCATCCCTGCTTACAGGGATGAGGTGAATCCAAGTAAAAGACATCATTAAATCCTTACCAGACACACAGGAGGATGGTAAAATAAAGTGGATGAGTCAAAGAGGGACTTTAAGCTTTAAGACCATTTAATTTGTGCAAAGTGGCTGATACTCAGTATCAAGAACACTCCGAGTATTTTGCACATTCAGTTTTAGAAGACATTATTGTTAATTTATCAGATTAACCATTCTGCTTAATTTTCCATCTGATTCAACCTGCGTGGTGAATCTCGAGATCACAGCTTTGGTTTTGTGTGATATCAGGATCATATTGAGGACATAGTAATTACATCTCTCCCCACAGCGCTGGCTGTCCTGCCCAGCACCTCCCCGCACTGAGGAGATACCCTTCTGAGAAAAGCTTTAGCTAATGGATAACGGTCAGCATTACTGCTACCACTGTGCCGCCGGCTGAATGTGGGCAAAATGGCAAGGCCCAACTAAACTGGTGTGACTGAGAACGGTCTCAGATAGGGTAGCGCAAAATCAGCCTAACACACACAGATACAGACACGCACACATGCCAACACACACACACCCAGGGGCCAAGAGCTGACAGTAAATAAAACCAGAGTCCCTCCTTAATTAGCTCTATGCCTGAGGGTGAAAACACAGAGAAAGTGTGTCAGTCTCTCCCATGCTGGACACTACGCTGTCCCTCTAACCAAGGAAGCCAAGGAACGCTGCATATCAGCAGACTGATGTGTGCACAGGCTTTGTTTACTGCATTATGAGGTGTTTGTTTTTAAATCAGCGTTTCTTACCTCATTTTTTTATGAGATGTGTTATTTTAAGAGTCACAGGGTAGAATAATTGTGGCCACACTTCAGCCCTGCGTGATAAACACTGACAGGGTTGTGCAGAGACAGCAAAAATAGAGTTAGACATGCACTCTAATGCTATCTAATTAGACCAATAAATGAAGTGAATTAAATTTAGGCCAGGATGTAGTAGGGCCATCCAAATTCACTGAGGTGTATATGATAAATCCAGATTAAATTTAACAATTACAAGGTAAAATCTGTTTCCCCATTTGTGCATTCCATGTGATGTCCCAGCCTCTTACTCTAATCTAAGTTCATTATGATTTAAAATAAGAGCCCTGCGTCGTTTAGGGTCTTCCCCTCAATCAGGATCCCTAAACCGCAATTTTTTACGAGAAACTTATACACATGGAAATAATCATTTTGTGTTTTTGCATTCTCAACCCTTTTATCAGTTTGCCTCATTTCTTTGTGTCTTATTCTATTTGCTCCTCTTCTTTCTGAGTGAATATCGTCTAAGATTGCTATCCACTCTATAGTGTGCATGGACTTATGAAATGCTGTATAATACTTTATGTATATTTCATACATTTAAAATAATGTGTGCAGCCCCATTTCTCCCCATTGTAAAAGCTTGGTGCAGCTAGGTTGCGAGAGGAAGCTGGTCAGCCAGTGATCAGGAGCTCTGAGAGCAGTGCACTACTGCCCCCTGCTGGCCTCATGTTTTCCCACATCAACTGGTAATCTAATGAACTATGAGCTCACCTAAATTCAGCTCATCTGACTAAAGTTTATCTGCTGGTATTTCTGTTCTTTTTTTTTTTTTTTTTTTTTGGGGAAAAGCCCATCTGTTTTTTTCCCCCCCAAAACCTTCATGATATAAATTAATAGCGGTCAGTCTGTATGGTGCGGTCACCTAAGTGATTTTATATTCATGTACTGCACATTACACAGAACTACAAAACACAAATCCATGCTATGCCAATGTATTGTAAAAAGTTTAGTTCAGACGACCTTTAATCTGGATTTCACAAGCGTAAAAAAGTATAATTTCCCAATGGGTTACAGTGCATGAAAAAGATGGGAACAGATGGGTACCTGTATAATACAGACACAGACTCTCTCTCTCTCTCTCTCTCTCTCTCTCTCTCTCTCTCTCTCTCTCTCTCTCTCTCTCACACACACACACACACACAACACACACACACACACACAAAACAAGCAAAAAATACATATATTTTTGCTAATATTAGTGCCATAAGTCACAGGCACCTCAAAGCAAAAATGGACACAAAATAAGCTTGGTAAGGCAGCAACTAAGCTCTAGTGTGTTTCTATCTTGCCGCCTTTTTGTGTGCATTCTTGCTTTAAATCCTTGTCACTTATAGCACTATAGCACTCGAGGTTATTTTTTCCTGTTCGGACTTTCATGTATCTTTTATTTTACCTCCTCACCATCACTGCCGGCATCAGCAAACCATTTCAATCCTTTGCTTAAGCCTTACAAAAGAAAGTCTTCAGCACGTGTGGATTTACATTCCCTCTGCTAAAACAGGCCTGCATAGCTCATATAACTTAACTGTGAAGTGTTGGTGGCCAGTCTGTAAGAGCAATGGATTTACACCTCGCTGCCCTTCTGATGTCTCTAAAGCCAGAGGTCAGCCAGAGGGAGGGTGAAGGGGCTTGTAAGTAAGTCCTCTGGGAGTGAGAAGGTTCAGGAGGTTAAAGCCATCTTGTACTAGACAAAGGTCTCGATCAAAAGGGACACGGAGTGGCTCGCTGTGACTCAATGCATCATTCAACAAAGGGCGAGATTGTCTCAAAACATTGGGGAGCGGGGTAGTTGCTGATAAAGATTGCTGCTCAAGAGGTATGAGAAAACACAAGCTGAATCAACTATTTAAAGAGCCATGAGCTGTTTGCATGACATGTTCTGTGTGAACAGGGTGGAGGGGTTTCTATTATGTAGCCTGATGCACTGTTTTGTGGAGGACTTGAGAGCGTCTTCCACAAACACGGAGCACAGCCTCGTCTTGTTGGAGATAGAGTCTTGTTTATTAAAAAAAAAAAAAGCCAGCAACCGTATGAGATCAGACAAGCACAGGACACACGTCATGAGCAGCGCATGGCACTGGCCCTGGAGCCATGACTGGCTATGAGTGGACTATCAGTTGCCACTGTAAGAAAAGGCCCAATTAAGAACATTAATTATGCTTCCTTGGCACCAACTCTATCACTCTCTCTTTAGCCCGGAGAGCATTCAAGACCATGGCTGCACGCTCCCTCTGCTTCCTATAATCCAATCTAGTTGAAGAAGTTTGTCATGTTTGGCGGAATAGGACTCTACGGGATGAGCTCTGATATCCAGATGGACAGGGGAGCAGAGGCGAGCTCATCCACAGGGGAGAGATGTGTAGTCGCACAGAAAATGCAGTGTGATCTCAAAGACTGTTTCTACAAGGTTCTCCTAATGCACTGTGAAAAACCTGTGAGGGCGGCGGATGCAACATGTTTCACATCAGCACGCCTGATGGCTTTTTACTGACACAGAAAATGCTAAACTGATACATGCTTAATGTCAATTAGAATTTCTGAATACAGTGAAGGCGAGGCAACTGTGGAGAATGTGTGCAGTGTTGCTCTGTATTTACTGACGTTAATTATGGGGAGGAAAATGTGCTTATGCCGTTAACAGCCCCACGCTGCCTTAGGGGTGCTGCCTCAATGTAGGAGGGATTTTTTTTAGTGAGGGTTCACCCTTTCATCCCTTTCAGTCTTAGTTTTCCTACCCGTTACTGTTCACTAAGTAACATAATTAGGTGGGTAGCTGTCATAGATTAGACTAGCTTTTGAGTGGCTGTTTGATTCGCAGAATTTGTTGCGCCATGTTAAATTTCAACTTTCCAGAGAACAGAGAAATTTAAACATTAAAGAGACTCATATTGGTTTGAAAACACAGTCAAAGTGCATCAAACATGATACACTGTCCTCAGTCCCAAAACCAAAATCCTTACACACTCTACTGAATCACTTTTGCAGGAAAGTCATCTTTCTGCTTTACAGGAAAACATCTTTGGTCACTTTGGCAGGTTCTCTAAACACATGATTTGCACTGGAATAAAGACATTTGGCAGCTGCTTCGCTTAGCAATGAATCACAGGATTTCCCAACTCTTCTTTTTTCATGTTGCTGTCTGGCCTATACTGTTTGTAATCAAAGTGAATCAAATCAATTAAAACACTATGCAAATTGCAGGGGCATGACTGAAATGAAGTTGTTCTGATCATCACCTGACTTACCGTTAAATGTTTATTCCACATTTTTTGTCCAATGAGTCAAAAGGGTTCTCACTTAAGTCAAGGCGGCGTTACCCGGTGCACCTTTAATCACCTCGACTAATAAGTGCAGTATATTGACTCTATGGGTAAGATAGCTTGCAATGGCCTTTAAATATTGTAAGGTTAAGGAGACTGCAAACAAGAAAGCACGTATTCTCCTTGTATGTGTATTCTCCTTTGCTGTAGTATGTTAAATGTTTAGTTGAGGTGTCACTGGTTGTGATAAAATAGCAGGAACTGGTTACTTACCATGTGCCATAGATGTTCAAGAGTCTGCAATGGTTCAGTCAAACTAGAGACTACACCAGCTGATTTCCCTGATAAACACAACTGTCATCCAGAGAAGAGATAATCACTGAGAGCAGGTTGTGATTAGTGACTCACCTGCAAAGAGCAACACTAGTAGCCCACAGCACTAATTCACTGTTGTATACTGCACATGCAATGACATTCACAAACTTGAGGTTTCTCTGATGGTTACAGATATCGGTCCTGTATACATTTTGTTTTCCCCTAATCTGTGGATTTCACTTATTGGACCTCCAAAAAAGTATCTAACCTTGACCAAATCTCAAAATGCCCAACAAAGGCCCGACCAACACCTCCACCCACACAGAACTCACCCGAGGATCCGGCAGCAAAGTATTCCCAGATTACCAGACCTCAGTTTTCATGGCCAACAGAACATTAGCATGCATATTGCTCTCACCGATTATCCTCGCTATGTACGGTACATTAGCGAACTGTACGATTGGCCAACCCCCTGCCTGCACAATCAACAGAGAGCGTGAATGAAAGATCAGCCATTAGCAGGGGGTGTGAACTGTGAAAATGGGCTCTCACACCAGTGACTGCAGGAGGCCTAGATAGCCTAGCCTAGCCTAGCATCCTGCTAGCAAGGCCTGCAGTTGTTATGTTGGACAGTGCATCACCTAGCATTAGCCTGTCTTGCCCAATGTAATGCAGTGGAATACCGCCCTAGGTAGCGTGCTGAAGCCCAGTCTAGTGGAGTGCTGTGTGCAAGATCATAGTAAGACTCCTTGCTAGCATATGCTTGTGTTTAATGCAGCGACCTGCTTCTGCATGGTGAGTTTACACATACCCTGCAGTGAAGGTAGTGCATGTGTGTGTGTGTGTGTGTGTGTGTGTGTGTGTGTGTGTGTAATATCAGTAATCAGTGTACCTCAAACAGGCAGGGTATAACTAGGTCTGGTGTGTAGAGAGTGTCGTAGACAGGCTCTCTCCCAGCCCATGCCTGTTTCTGCCGCGGCTCTACATGACCTGTCTGTGTGTGGTCATGGATACTAAGATTGGAGTCTCCACCTTCATTCAGCCACCAAGACAGCGATGGCCGACAACATGAAGGTAACAGGAGGAGGTGTCAGTGTGCATGTTCTGAGATGTGCAGAGTGTGTATTTTGTTTCAGGCAAGTTAAAGTGTGTGTGTGTGTGTTTGTGTCTGTGTAATATAATCTAATACATTTAGGACCCCAGTGTTTGCATGCATGTGTTATATGTGTGTGTGAAAGGGAGGAAGAGAGAGAAAGAAAGATTATGAGAGAAAGGGAGAGATAGTAATTAGAAATCAGTGTAACAGGCATAGGACAACAACTAATGCGAGTTTGCTGTAGCAGTGGTGTGTGTGTGTGTGTGTGTTGCTGTGTGTGTGTGTGTGTGTGTGGCGGCGAGACAAGCAGTGTCAGACCAGAGAGGTCAGGTCTCTGCAGATAGGATGCTATTACAGCTGCCAGCATGAAGGCAGCAGCATGTCAGAGGGGTCAAGAGGAGGATTTCAGATGGACTGAAAAAGTCTGGGAGGATTTAGGCAAAGCATCCGGGGTTGCCGTTTGTCAGAGTCACTATAAGTAATGACACCAAGTGACAAGAACAAAAAAAAAACAAAAAAAAAAAACCAACCTTGTTGAAAGTTAGAAAGTTACCTCCTGCAGGGGCTTTGCATGGTGCCTAGTGGGTGGGAACACATGACATTTTATCAAGAGTCAAGATCTGTTGCTATGAATAAAACAGATAGAGTGCATAAACAATAATAGAAACAAAGATACTTCCTTGTTTTTTTACTAACAGTCATCTCTTTGTAGTATATTTTGACTGATAGATACGTGCACAGCTTAATAAAGTCAGCGTAGCAATAAAGGAGGCAGTGTTTCAACAAGCAAGATCCAGAGGTGTCACATTAGTCACAATAGAAAACACAAGATACTTCTGACCGTGGACAATTTTCTTCTTTATTGAGTTTGACAGTTTTGAGGGATGGGCATGAGACAGGCGAGAGAGCGTGATGCTGTGTTCCAACCTCATGCTTATTTGGGTTTTCCACTTTCACACCCTAGTCTAATTTAACATTACAGTCTGGCTGCGTGATGGCTTGTCTCAGTCCCCTGAATCAGTGGACCAGACTGGACCCAGAGCCACTGAGCTTGCCGCTAGCCCACGGCTCACCAACATCAGCTCAGCACCTGATGACTGCATCGGTTATGGTAATTTGGTTGTTTGTGTCGCTTATCGTGTCTCGATGGAGCCAAGGCATGTTGGTTTGCGGGCCAGGTTTTAGTTCCACTCACTAGTCTAAATGCGATTACGAAAGCTGCTGTGAGGCCCCTCTAGGCCTCTCCCCTCCTCATGTGTAACAACCTGAAGCTCTTATCTGACAGTGACTGGAGTTTGATTTGGGTACAGTAAGAGGCTGCAGGGCCTGGGTGAAGGATAAATCTTTGGGTCAGACTGCATGTGTGTAACAATAATCCCTGTTAACACACACATTCATATGCTCATACACACACAACTAAGACTGTTTTGATATGCAACATTGCATTAATTGATTGCAAGCAAATGATAACATTATCAATAATGTGATAGTGACAAAAAAGCCCCAGGCACTCTAGACAAGTTAAAATTGACAGCAGTCATTATTGATCACAATAAGACACCTGTCCTCTAATGATGTAAGTAAGCAATCAAATGTGCCAAATCCTAAACAAAGCAGTTCCAATTATGTAGAGAAATAAGGCAAAAACAAAAAAAGAAAGTATAAATGATTGTTAGAGGCTGCAGGGCCTGGGTGATGGAGAAATCTTTGAGTCAGGTTGTTGCAAATGCATGTGTGTAAAACTAATCTCTCTGCATTTATGTACATACAGATAACACACACACCACACACGTGCACACATTGAATTAATTGGTTGTACACCTATAAAATTAGGCAAATAGTAATTATTACATTTATGAAGTACATGATTACATTTTTGGCAATTATATAATGCAATAAGATGAGAGTTTTTGTAAAGGATGCAGGGCAGAGGATCTTTATGAAACTTCAGATTTCATGTAGCTGTGACCTATGACCTCTCTGTTGCCTGCCACTGAACAGCCTTATTCCTTACTCCAATCATCATCGTGCTTACCCAACATCTCATCTGTCCATCTGTGCAAGCAAACAGAGTGTTATGAAGCTCACACACTCCAATCCATACAGACACTTTTGTTAATAAAAGCACAAGTCTCCCCATACATTATATACTGCATCCGCATCGCCAAGTTCTAATTGGCATCATCCCTGATATGTGTGTCAGTGGCTGTGTGATATGGACATTGTGTGTGTAGTCACCAAATAATGGCTAGCTTTAGAACAAATAAGGCTGAGCTTTACTATTAAACTCTCACACTAGGGATTTGTAGATTAGCCTCGCTTTGTGGTCTCATATCTCGTACCCGTTTACGTGGCGTCATAGATGTTGCCTTGATCTTTGTGTAGGCATGCTAGGAGTCATGCTAATGAGCAACAGGATGGGTGTAATGAGGGACTCGGAGACAAATGTTGGAGTCATGTGCTGTTAAAGTGTAAACACTCTTAACTGGAATCACCTGTTTGTGCCAGGTTTATGCCCCGATGTGCTCAGCTACATTAGATATTCAGCAACCAAGCTCACTGCAAGGTCTAATTCAATTGACCTGGAGACATAAACACATGTGTATGTGGATGTAAGACGGCCAATTAGGAATGCTGTGACACTGAACTGCAATGATTTGTTTCTCCCTAATGGTACATACAGTATAATACAATGGAAGGTTAAGAGTGGTAGCAAGAAACTGAGGTCACAGCACATTTTGTAATTCCTTGTGTGTCAGAGAAGGAGACAAAACGAGAGGGAGAGACAGAGAGGGGGGGGGCGGGGGCAGTGCAGGCCCAGCTAGTGTCCCATGCTTACTTGGGTGTAATGACCCATCATTGGTGACATCTTGTTTCATCAACTTCTGCTTCCTTTCACTTGTCTGTCTGGGCCTGGTCTCTCCCTTTCCCCTGGCCGCTTCCCTCCTCCCCTCCTGCAATCCATCTCCCTCTCTTGTGCTTTCCCTCTTACATCTTTCCCTAACTCCCTATGTGCCTCTCCTAGGTGTAAAAGATACTCCTGTACGAGGCACTGCAAGACATCCAGGTTCAGGACATGCACTGTTTTGTGACACAGTATGTTGTCAGCCAGTAGTTTGCAATTTGTTTATTTTTATTGTCATATTTCTTCTGTTTTAACATGGATGTTTTGTATGACTTATCCATGGGCTGCCAATTAGTTTTCAACAGGATTATAGAAAGAAATTAAAAGTGCACTATGCAAAATTGCCATGTGCCAATTTACTTAAGAGTTAGTTTCAAGTAGAGCTGGAAAAAAAATGGTCGAAACATCTAATTTGATGGTCGAGTATGGCTCTCATCATTGCCGGGACTCACTGATAAATTATATGCCTATTTCATGTTTTTTTGTGATGAGTGTAAGTCAACCCTTGGAAATTTTGCATAGTGCAGTTTTAAGATACAAAGAAAAAATATGAAAATTGCACAATAGGGATTTAATATCAATGTTTAATAACACAAGTCACAGGACTGTGTGTGTATGTGGCATACGATACATACACACACACACACACACACACACACACCCATACAGTTATCCCTCATACAGACAGAGTGTGAGAGAGAGGGAGGGACGAGAGAGGAAGACAGAGAGAGACAGAGAGAGAGAGAGTATGTGTGTGTGTGTGTGTGTGTGTGTGTGAAGGAGCAGAGGCCCAGCTGACGAGGCCTCTCACTGGGACACTGGCAGGCCTGACACGCCGCAGGCCCGGCTTCTCCAGCCCCACCTCTGACAGGCTTCATACTTATTGCTCAATGACATTCGATGTTTTCCTTCAGTTTCCTGTAAGATTGATTTCCCAGATATGTTTGAAATATCTCCAGAGCCCTAGAGCAGGGTGACTGGCACTGTGGCACCGAGAGGAAAGAGAGAGAGGAAAAGAAGGGAGAGAGAAAGAGAGAGGTACGGTGTGGGGGGGTGGCGAGTCTGTATAGGGCAAAAGAAAAAGTAAGAAGTCACACAAAAAAGTGAATACAGATGTCAACATTACTGGATGACTGTGATGATCAATAAATACTATGTCAGATCAGCAAATCTTTTTCTCAGCACTCAGTACTCAGCCTATGGGTTCAGGATGGGGTCACAAGATGATTTATGGGATCAAGAAAAAAACATATTGCAATAATGCAATTTTTTTTCATATTGTCCAAAAGGCACTGATTTTGTTTTAAACACTCACAAGCCAAAAAGGCTAAGAATCACTGATCTGCAGTGTGGCGTCTTTATGTTAAATTTGTTTTACTTTTGATTGCTTAGTTTGCCCAACTCTTCACTACTCTACACACACATCTTTCTGACATAAATTGTGATATATTGAAGCATGAGGCAGGGAAGCCTCACAGACCCCATTATGGCACTGAGTTAAGCTTTCTCCTGAGGTGTTTATCATAATTTGACTAGGCCTTGTGATGAAATTTTCCCCTTTGTGAAAACGCATCCTCGGTGCATATTACACTATGTCGTGTCTCATCACTGAGCATTTGAGCACATTTGCTGCTTTGTTTTCTCCGGGACGGGGGCGCGCATATCTACTGTTTTAAACTCTTTAATGCAATTTAACAAAGCCACATATTCTTTTCACGTTTCATTGGGGTCCTCTACGTGTGAAATTGCAGAGGCTTGCCTAGCCTCGGCGACACGGCACAGCAGAGGCAGGGTCACACCAAAGCGCCAGATGTGGGAGGGAGAGCGAAATTAATTGCTACACATTGTTCAGTGGGTGTGTGCGTACCTTCAGTGAATTAACCGCTCTCAGGGTGTGACTATTTGAATAACTGAAATTAGGTATGAGGCGTTTCACTCACAGCTGAAGCCAACTGCAGGCATTGCATCCAATTAGCTTATCTGGCCCTGAAATTCACATGCTTAACTTCCTTTGTCGGTTGGTAAAGAAGGAAAATATTTTTGTGGATAGCACATTGCAAATAGTTGTTAGATGCTGGTTTTCTGAGTTGTCCTCCTCAACATGCCAGCTTTTTTTAAACCTATTTTCATATTTTTCAGGTTAGGAATAGGGGACTTTAAAGGTGCAGACGCTTATTTGCCTGACACATTGAGGTAGGACATTCACAATAACGGTGACCCTGAACGCTTTCCATTAGGTGAAAATGTCAAACCAATTAGGGACTTTCGGTGTGAGTCTCATAGTATAGTCCTTAATATTGTCTGTTCAACCTTGTATTGGTATCAGATTAAACTTCATAATGAGGGTGAAAGCAGAGGTAATGCACATTACTGACAGTTGGATGACAGACATTTGGAGCATATGGTGCTCTCTTATGGCCATTAACAAGTTCACGGCATCCGTTCATCAGCATGCAGGATGACAGGAGAATGAAATGTATTTTGTAAGACATCATCGTTTGCATCATGACAGTGTCTGTGGGCTACAGCTGTAGTTTTTATATTATAATTGTTTTCATTTAGTTTTAATTGATCTACAAACATTACAGCAATGAGATTTTACTTCATTCCAATGACATCGACCTGTGTATCAAGAAATGCAAGACATCGTCATATTCTCCTGAGGTCAGTTACCATCTAACCAAGTCATGCTGACCCTAATCCACACTGCCATATAATCTGTATTAGATGTACTAGCTGTGGCATGCACACCATCAGCTTGACCTGCTGTAGTCTCTGGTGTAGTGAGCTCACTGCAGCACAGTGTTCCTGCCTGATCCACTAGAATGGAGCACCTCTTCCCTCCACCTGCCCCTCCTGTCTCTCTATTTTCCTGGGCAGTGGGGAGAGAGTGTGTGTGTGTGTGTGTGTGTGTGAGGGGGGGAGAGGGGGATTGATGGAGAGGTGGTAGGTGAGGGAGATGGGGGTGTGTGGAGGGGTTGGGGGTGGGGTGGGGGGGCACTCTGCTTCCCCTGGGGCTGCCTGCTGGAGCGAGGTGACCCAGCTTGTCGCTCGGTGACCTGTGAGAGGGACATTATGAAGTGTGAGTGGCTGTCACCCTAACCGCTTGTGACAGCGCAGCTCCCGGCACAGCTGTGCCAGCCTGCCCCAGCCAGAGACCCAGGGCCCATGGAGGGAATGGGAGTGGGGGGGGGGGCCTGCTTTGGAGAAGGGGAGGCGAGGGGTGGGGTGCGGTGTTCAGGGTGGTTGGGGGTGGAGGGGTGTGGGTGCATGAGAGGGCAGCGGAGATAGCGAGGGGCACAAGTACAGGAATAGAGGGAGAAAGGAGGAGAAGGTATTCGGGGTCTTGCTGGTGTAATGACTTCTCTGCTGCGTCTGACGCTTAAGGGACGGCCCCGTGGCCCCCCTGTGTCACAGCCAGCACTGTCAGGCCTTGAGCTACGGGACAACATGCGGATGTGGTGGTGATGCAGTATGGTGCAAAGGGCACCAGCTGTTATCCGCTAAGCCGGCAGTGGTCACATTTAAGAGCTTGGCGTTTATGTACTGTACAAAAAAAAAAAAAAAAAAAAAATCACAACTTTTTTCCAGCTCCCTCAGCCCATGTCTCTCTCTTATTTGTTTGCTCTCTAGGCCTCCACAAACCTCTGATCGGGGCTTTGGTCAGGCAGACAGAGACATTTGACACATCTATAGTGCTGTTTGCCACCTTGTTGAACACATTAGCTTATGTTCTGCTGATGGAGAGACAGGCGGGCTGAAAGACTGACCAGAAGCTCAACAGTGCTGGGTGGTCTGAGTGGTCTTGCTCAATTCCTTCTGTCATCCCCATTTCATAGATTCATTGCAAACTTTGTTTTGAGCTTTTCACCCCCCTCCCCCTTCCCCCAGCTATTGATTTAGTTCAGTTACTGTTGTGGAATGATGATTTGGAGCAGGCTCAGGGCTCAGTGTCTAATCAGGGTCTATCCCTGACCCACCCCTCCCCAGTGAAAGGTGGAGATTTGTGATGCCACTAAGATGCACATTTAAGGAATTAAAGATGGTTGAATATGAGGATCCGCTATTTGCAAAGATACAAATAAATCGCCATGAAAGTGGCACTTGGAGATCACATTTTCTGAATATTCTTGTGTTGTTTTGAATGGATGCTAATACCTCTTGTGAGCTTAATGCCAAACTATTCTCCAACTTGACACTAAAACTCAAAGATATCATTCCTGTCCACCGCGATTTTAAAAGAATTAATTTTGTGACCCTGCAAACATGCATGTATAGGATTTAGAATCAAGTTTGTATCTATGTTAGTTTTATAGTTATGATTGAAAATATAAATGTGTAATGATGAATATCCTAAATCCAGATTATCACCAAATAAAATCAGCTATTTTATGGTCTACCAACTTTAATGACAATGTGTTTTGAGATATCCTATTTATAGACAGACAGGACAAACAGGGGCAGTAAACTTAGTGAAGGGCAATTACATGAGCATTAGTTCATTTGCTGTTGTTTTCAGTGATATGAAAAAATGCATAGCAAAAGATAATTACTGTGATATTAGGACATTAAAATGTTTATGATGATGACGAGAGTGACCTAAACTGGTTTTGCATGGCACTGTTTTGCAATTATTTTGGTGCCCTTGAAAATTAGTCTGTAAATGTCTTGGTTCAAGACTAGGCTATAAGATAACTTTTCTTTTTTTCACCCCACACAAAAATGCTTTTATTTTTAATGAGTTATGTCCCCAAACCCAACTGAATGTTAATGCAGTATGTAAAAATATCAAGATTAATATGTCTGTAACATATTACTGTTCAGTTCATTTATTTGCTTTTAATGTTGGCATTTAAAAGATTTCATTTATGAAATAATGGAACTCAAATTGCAGGCTAGAGGTGAATATAAAGTAGACCGACTATTTTTTCAAGTAAGATTTCAAGAAATCGATTTCTTTTGAAAATGGGTTTATTGCAATAGTGTATCAAGGGGGTGTATGGGGTGGCAGCTGCTACCCTAAAAAAGGCATTGGCACCCCCCATCTGATGTCTGTGTTCAAGTGAACGCAGCAAAGTGTGTGGAAACCTGTGGACAAATTCAAGAAGGATGAAACTTTTTCTGTGTTTCTCTGCAGTCACTGGCCTTATTTTGGATTTCTCTCTATACAGGGTTGGAATATTACAATATCGGCATTATGCACAGAAATAAGATCATTAATTACAAATGAATGATGTCAAAAGAGATCTTATGTTAAGAAGAGGCAGCTCTGCACTGCACGTAGTGGGTATTACAGGTTTAGATTAATATGTAACATAATGTAAATTATCTGATTAACAGTATTCTCTGGAAAAAACCTCAGTGATTCTTATTTGTAGGGATGGGCATTTGAAGAAATTTCCTTAATCTATCATTGGGGAAATTAACAATCAACTATCTATTAATTCTTATTTTTTTTATATTTATAGTAATGGAAACCCAGGTAGGACTGTTGGCAGCAATGATATTAGCCGTGTTGTCGTGGACATTGGTGATAACCCGGCCTGCAGGTCCCCACTGCTCTACAGCTTCATTCATCTTCTCAGTCAGAAGGTCGGCTGTGTGCCGGCCCGGCAGACTTTGAGCAAGCAGGACTGCTGAGTTCATTTGCCAGTCATTGCCAATGTAGTGGCTGGTGATAGTGAGGTATTAAGGCGGTCCAGCATTCTGCAGTTAGAGCAAAACTGTCAGCTATGGTTAGCTTTTTATGAGCTCTGCCTTTAGCTCTTTGTAGTGAGTTTCTAGTAATGTTGTGTTATTATGGAATTTGACATGCTGGTTCAATTAAATGAATCGGATCTCAAAAACCCTCAACAATACATGTGGGCAGCTTATTCGTATCAATCACCTTGCTGATCCCTCGGGTAATTTTTTGCCCATTGTGCATTGCAGCTCCTCCGTACTAACACTGATGTGATGGTGGGTTGAGAGGAGGATTCATTAACCAGGGTTGGATGTACGTTGCTCAAATGGTACACATCGGGCGCGTTGTTGTGTTGTACTTATACACCGCATCGCAGGGTTTACAGTGAACTTAGTCATTCCTTAGCTCAAAATGGTCCCACACCAAACTTCACCATGCTCTCTTCATGTTTACCTTCATTTTCTATATGGCAGTGCAAGGCAAAGTATTCAGTTTTCTGCTGGTCTTCAAAAATAGTTAAATTGCACCCTGTGGTGGGTTATCATGTTTGCAACCTCCATATTAGATCAATTACATTCCACGTGATCGACCAAATTCTTCAACAACAATCAATTATCCATCATCAATTAATCATTTCAACCAGCATAGCAGGAACTCTTGGTCGCGGTTTGGACTCATTTCGCTTTGAACTTTCTGTAGAGCGGCTCTCTGAGGAGTCTGTCTGGGATTAATTGTGAGGAGCTGTATTTATATATTATGACAAACCAGAGGTTACTGTTCAAGCGATCTGATTGGTCGAGAGCCCTGTGTTATTTGCTATAACATCACGCGAACCGCATCACTTTAGTATTACTCTGCTACAACGGCTGTTGAACCAGCAGCCGATTATCACTAACAGGTGATTCTGCTTCTTTTAAGTTAGCTAAAAACTGACAACAGCTACCTGAAACAGTATTCTCCGTGTTTCCAGCAATGGATATGTTTACAAATATAACTTTTGATTTGGATTGTAATTTGGGGCTGTCCTGAATTTTTTGAGATCACACAGAGGATGACTCAGTGCTTCAAGGCTCTTTGACCTTTTTAACAGGTTTATTAGGGAGTAACGTTGTAATAGATGTAATCTCTGATTGGTTTATGCTGCTATGTTTGGGGAACTACATTTTTTGGCAGAGCTTTAAAAACGGTAATCACAACTAAATTTCAGACTTTTGTGTGAGATAAAAACAATATTGTTGCTACAAAATGTACAGGACTCCTGACTAACACGGTAACACTTTACAATAAGAGTGCAACAATTAACATTAGTTAATGTTAGTTAATGCTGTAATGCTCAATTAACTGTTAGTTAATGATTATTATGGCATTTGCTAATGTTAATAATATCTACAATAACCCTTAAATAACATATAAATTAATACCTTAGCATGAACAGCATTAGTAAATGATTCTTAGACACATTAGTTAACGGTTAGTTAACTGTTACTTAATGTTTATTACCTGTTACTTAATGTTTATTACGGCATTAACTAACATTAATTGTTGTACTCTTATTGTAAAGTATTGTAAACACATATCTGCAAGTGTGCTATTGCTTAATTATTGCACCTCTAATCTAAATAAATGAAAATAATCCACATTAAGGTTTCCCAGTCTACCCACCACTCCCCTAAGCCACTCTGGCTGAACTCCGTGCCACCCTTTTGCCACCCCGTGTAAAAATTTGTAGACCTGCCAATGGGGGATTGAGGAGCAACTGACGAGCAAAAGTGTCAAGATTTAGTGTCAGGTTTGGATTCAAGAAATTAGCTATTTGTTCGATGACCACTACAGTTCAACCTATCAAGTGTGTAATCCATCTCGAACGAGTAGAAAATAAAGGGTCACACTTGTAGAACACACTTGCTTTTTCATTTTACTTCATTTCATTATACTTCACCCAAAAATGAATGTAATCTACCTTCATGTCAGTTGAGACACTAGTGATATGTCTTGTGTCTGTCATGTAACATAAACAGTGAACTCGCCAGCACAGCACTATTCCAAGTTTCCTCCACAAAAATGTTTTACTTGTTCAAACTTCATCATTAGTGAATGTGAAAATGCTGTGCCCAATTTCATATTGTTACGTAATCCTTAAGTGGTACGGGAACATAATCTTCACATAATTGGGGTCCACAACATCTAATCTGCATTTTAGAGATTGTGCATAAAAAATATGTGACTATGTTGGTTTTAATGTGCATTTTCAAAAAGATGTATTTATTTTAGATGGGCAAAAGCTGCCTTTGGGTAAACATTGCAGTCCTAAGTGTGGGCTACCAAGATATCATGCCATCATACTGTGCATTTCTCCTTCTCCCCCTCAGTAACTTTACAGGGAATTTTTAGTAAGAGTTTCAGAGCTGGATGTGTAGCTCCCAGGTCTGAAACAAGACACTGTTTTCCCAGCCTCACGCCAGAGACTTTCCATCTCGACTGTCCATCTATGATTGATGTAGGCATCTTTTTCTTTGAAGATTAGCAGGATCTTTATGTCCCTTAATGACATCCCTTCACATCCTTCAATCAAAGGCTACAGAGGAGCACCGTTTATAAGAGCCAGGCTCTGTGTGTTCCTTTGTTCATTCCTTTGTTAGTGTAGGCCATGCTTTTTCACAGTGCACCCTGCTTAAGGTAATTACAGCTGCCCTCAGAGCGCTGACTGATGCAGCACTGTCAGGACTGCACAGAGGGGAAATCTATGCATGCCACTTTTAGTTACAGCAACATTGAGCCATCACAGTATAATGGCACTAATACAAAATGTGGAATTGTTAAAGTTGAGTATAGTTTCAGTCAGTTCTATATTGCCATCCAAGTCACCCCTTGCCTCACATACACACCACCTCTGAGCACTGAAAAAGTGTAAAATAAAAACAAGTGTGCTTAGTACCATACAGGAGTGTGCAAATTTTAGCATGAGTGAGAATTTAGAGTGCTGTAGTGATGTGTTTTTGTAGACTAATTCTTTAACCTGGTGTTCCCTCTGCAGATTTCCAATGTGCTTTTCTTTCCATAGGGTTATTGAAAATTAAAAACATAGGCCCTGTTGCAAACAAAGTTTAATGATGTTTTGGTCAACACAATAAACTCTACAAACCAATCCACTTTAGTCAATTTCAAGAAAACTAACTTTAGGCTAAAACGAGCTGCAACAGTTCTTGACGTCACTTCACCATCAGCCCCTCTGCACGTCCACAGTAATAGCCAGTGCTGTTCAAGTAACTACTTACCTGTGAAATACAAAAATACATGGAGCAGCAGATCAAGACTCTGAGTTAAAATGCTCCATGTAATGACGTGTGATTACGGCAGGTTTAGTTCCAGTGTAGCAACTTGTTGGCAATTTACTTTTTTAAAGCACTTAACATCTTAAAATTTTGAGATGTTAATGGGAATAATTTATGCTGTAGAGCAAAAAGTCAACCTCTCTTCGGATTATGTTGACCATCGATTGTATTTTCAGCCTAAATCAAAATCTCTGAGAAAAAATCTAGCCAGGCAACCCATGGCTCAAAAATGCAGCTTTCACATTTCCTCATTTACATACTGAGTACAATATTCCCGAATAAGCTTTGTTTGCTCTATTTTTTTTAGATTCCTCAGTCAGCTTTATTGGTCCCTCCTGTGCTCATATTATATGGATCCTTGACTTGAACTGAAACAGAAATTAATCAGAATCAGAATCAGAATCAGAATACTTTATTGATCCCCAGGGGGAAATTACTTTTTGTTGCAATAACAACTCCCACTCAAAGTGTAAAGTAAAAAAGAGCAATTAGTCAAGAAAAATAAAGAAAGGAATATAAATATATATAGAATAAAAGAAAGAAAAAATATATGTACAAGTGCAAACATGGACAGGAGTTATTGCACTATAGGTTATTGCACCTAAGTGTGGTATTGAATATGGATTATTACACAGGTTATTGCACATAAGTATGGTATTGAATATGGATTATTGCACAGGTTATTGCACATAAGTATGGTATTGAATATGGATTATTGCACAGGTTATTGCACATAAGTATTGTATTGAATATGGATTATTGCACAGAGGGAATTTGCACAAGAGTTCGTTTATGGGGCCAGCCCACTGACTCAGAGTGTCTGACACTCAGAGTGAGGAGTTGTACAGTTTGATGGCCACAGGCAGGAATGATTTCCTGTGTCGCTCTGTGGTGCATCGTGGTGCGATCAGTCTGGTGCTGAAAGAACTCCTGTGTCTGACCAACACGTCATGGAGCGGGTTGAACACATTGTCCAGGATGGCTTTCACCTTGTGAAGCATTCTCCTCTCTAACACCACCGTCAGAGAGTCCATCTTCACTCCCACAACGTCCCACAAATTAAAGGCCTGCTACACACACAGTCAAGCTCATCACGCCCCAACAATGTCCTCATGTGTCCATGCTAAGAAACATGCATAGGCACATGAGGATATGCATGTTATTTGCTTTTTATTTATTTATTTATTATCAAAGATTTGATTTCTGTGCTTTAGTAGTAGTAGTAGCAGTGGTGGTGGTGGTGTCTGATATCAGCTACAAAGACACTTGTATAAATTAGAGTAGTTCAAAACAGAATAGCAGTAATTTCTATCACTCAGTGGAAACAGTCAAGAATGAACTCCAGTAATTGATTGTTTAAAAACCACTGTCTTCTGTTGAGGTAAAGATTGCACCAGAAATTATTGGACATGTTATGGTGACCACTTATAAAGAACATAGTAAAACAAACAAACAAAACTGGTGACTCCACAGAGACTCTTTTACAGTCCAGTTTGACTGTAGTTCCACTGGAAATTGTAAAGCATTTCATAATAGTGCAGATGTATGCAGAGAGGTGAGAATGGATGCAGTATTTAAGCAAATGTACCAAAAAACTAGAAAAAAAAGATGCTGACTTGCACTTTATACTGTGTCATTATACCTGAAATACCTGAATTCACACAAAACAATTTAATAGATTCTCTAGTAAGATTAATATTCCATCTAAGTGGGTAGAGCTTTGGGTTATTACTAGGTAAGAACAGTTAATTTAAAGTAAAGGAAATTCCCCCAGAGTCCTGCAAAGTAAACAGTTACACATTAGCTATCTCTAATAAAACTCAAATAAACTTTAGGCAGCCACAAAATTGTTCCTTGAATTGAGAAAGCATTTCTATGAACATGTCGACAAATTATTATGTCACTAAACTTTGTTACCCCCAAAACCTGTGACAACTGCAGTGTAGGTATACTTACTAAACAGTGAAAAAACTCATTGGCTTTACGTTGAAAACCATGTACATCAGGGGCACATTATTGAAATGTATTTAATCAACACAAAACTCTTCCTTTGAATTAAATTCATTGAAGAGTAGAAACGTAACTTCTTTGTGTTGATAACACCAACAACCAGTCTTTACCTGTTTTCTTCAGTTAAGTGATAAGTGATATCAGAGGTTCTTTTAAGTAATTCAGCTACAGGATGGAGCACCATTCTTCCAAAAGATACTGCGGTACTGATGGTACTGCGCCTACACAGGGATATAATAGGTGGGTCACTGAATTGTTTCATGAGGATGAAAGTGATGTAAATCATATATTATGGCCTTTGCAGTCATCTGATCTTAACCCAATTGAACTCCTATGAGAGATTTAGGAGTGATGTGTCAGGCAGCACTCTCCACCACCATCATCAAAGCACCAAGTGAAGGAATATCTCGGAGGAATGGTGCTCCATCCCTCCAGTAAAGTCCCAGACACTCTATGCATTCAGAATCTATGCATTGAACATTGAAGCTGTTCTTGAGGTTCGTTAGACACTTACAGACACTTTGTTGTTGTTTTTTCTTTAATTTGTCTTTTCCCTCTCTCATCCCAAGCTCCGCTCCTGTTCTCCCCTCCACTTCACTCCATCTCCCTATACCTATCCCTCTCTCTCTCTCTCTCTCTCTCTCTCTCTCTCTCCCTCGCTCTCTTTCACTGTCTTTGTGTCCCTGTGTCACGGCTGACCTGCGTCCTCTCTCTGCGGGGGCTCTCCTGGTAGTGCCCAGCTGGCACACTGTGACTCGGCTGGGCAGAGGCACGAGGCAGTGCCAGCTCTACTGGTGCAGAAAGGGGCACACCAGGCAGACAGGCCCAGTGTCGGCAGCAGCATGCTATCCCCCTGGCTGCCACATTCACAACACACACATATGTCCACGTATATGTATGTGCTGCAACTGAAACGCATGCACACCAGCATCAGTGGAGCAGTGCCAAATATGTTTGGTCCGACTGGGACCTTGTTAACTGGGACAAAACATTTGTTTACACACTACACTAGCACAAACAGACATAGACATAGACACACACACACACACACACACACACTCAGGAAGGCAGGAGATATAGAGATATCACAGAGAATATTCACATTATTAACTAAATATTTGGTGACTGATGCACTGAACTAAGTCATTAGTTTCATGACAAGGACAGCAGCCCGGGGTTATTCATTCCCCAAAAGGAGTCCAAGGCACATGAACCATGTGATCCAACACGTATGGAGTGGCATGCATGTTATTGGCTTGTATTTGTCATTAGTGGTGGACACTGGAGGCTCGGCTGCACTAAAACTACTTGTAATTAAGAAGAGACTGGGCCTCCTGCCTGTAGTTACCCCTTTGCTCCATCAGCCTTGGGTGTTGCTGCTCAGTCTCTGCCTACCCCTTCGACTTGACCTTCCTCCCACAGCCATATTAACCCAACTAAATTCCCACTGCCCCAACGACAGACTTAATTAGGATCAACAAGAAAGATCAGTGTATTCTGTACCTACACTTACATGATTTTAAAATTAATTGAATTGGCACCAGAGTGACTACATCAAGTGACATGCATATAAATAATGCCAAGAAACACACCAAATAATAAAAATGTTGTCTGTCTCTGAATTGATTTATTTGTAGCCTATAAGGCTTGATTATTGGAGTATTCAACCAAACTTCCTTATTTGTGTGTGTGTGTGTGTGTGTGTGTGTGTGTGTGTGTGTTAGTGAGTGTGTGTATGTGTGTGTGTGTGTGTGTGTGTGTGTGTGTGTGTGTGTGTGCGTGTGTGTGTGTGTGTCTGCACTCCTGCATTTGTGTTTTTTGACCTCTTTCATACAAAGAGACACCCAATTGTGCTCCAGTAGCCAGCCGAGCTCAGTGAAGCAGAGCCTATATGCTCACTGGCATTTCACACACCCAAACGTGTGTGTGTAAACACACTCATACACACACACATCATTTATCCAGCTGGGGTCCCATGCGACATGCACATAGACATTTTGTTGCATATGGAAATGAGGGTTGAGGTCTTTTACAATCTGACCCGTCACTCAAGTGCTCCCTAATGTACATCCTGTGTAGGGTTTCCTTTCAGCAGAAATTGACAGCCGTATCTCTGCTGCTATCAATCTGATTTTAGCTTCGGTCTGCAGGTCAGCCCGCTGTTTGCCATGCCCAGGATGTGAGGCAGACTTCCGCCTTAAAAGTTGTACGCCACTACCTTTGATAATGAAGACAGAACCTAATTGAGCTCACCCATGTGGAAGATGCGCTCGCCTCTTCACTCATACACTTTTCTGGGAGACATGGGGGCCTATACTGTTTCAGCTCATCCAACTGTGAGATTCTCCTTTCCCCTTTCCAGTCCTGCCATCATCTCACTAATGGTGTTTCTATCTCTTCTCCATAGGAGGTAAATGAAGCTTTTAAGCAGGGCGGAGAGACGGGGGACCAGTGAAAAGATTAATTGACTTTCTGCAGAGCTTCACTTATCCTCCACTGGCACCTTTGACTCGTGAGTGTATTTATGTTTAGATAGATGATTATATCACCATTATTGCAGCAATTTGTTGTTTGCTCAAAACTGCGTGCGTGTTCAAAACTCTGTATACATGATTTAGGGAATATCAAACTGCCTGCCATTAACTATCGCATCCACAATGGCGATTATGTACATGCATGCATACAGAACAGATTTTAGCGGCATTCATGTTCAAATCTGTTGCGATTATAAATCATATTCATGTCTTGAGCGTCGCTTTTAATGATAGGGTTGAAGAAATTCATAATGCCTCTGTCTCTTGAAGTTTGCAAATAAAACAGACACCAGTCGTGTTTGGCGCTGTTGAGTTTCAGTGTATGTCACATCAAAGTTAAAGCACTTTTTACAAAACAATTTGTCACAAGAGAAGTTACAGAATAGCCAAGGACATAGTTCAAATTTACACGACAAACAAATCACAGTTAGATAATACATTTGTGTATGATTATGTCTATATCTTATTTTTTTTTATCTCTTGTTTTGATATCTTCTATATCCTTTGCAGGAGAGTGAAAGAAGTGAAAGAAATACCTGGGAAGTATGATAACAGTAAATTGTAGAGTTGGGCAAGACAAGCTCAAAGAAATGGAATCGATAGCATGACTAGGAGCTCTACACTCTGGATGTGGATGGTCCAAATTGTTTCACACTGCGTAAGTAAAATGTGATGTATTGATGGACATTATCCTTTTTGCTTAGATTTTATTGCTTTTTTGACCCAAATGCAGAGCATAGCACCAAGCAGACAAATGTAATCATAAGGTTTGCTCGTACTTGTGTGTTTTCAGGGCCAAGATTTTCCAAGAAGGGGTCCCATGCTTGGAGAAAAACTTAACGAAGAGCTTTAACGGTTTGTTTCTTTGTGCTGTAGAAAAGGTTTTAGATGGGGGTCACACCTGTAGCTGTTTGAATCCAGCTGAAGGAGATTTATCACTTATCCACTTTAAAAGGACTGTGTACTGTTATCAGTCATGACTGGTTAATGTTAGGCCCATGTGTGTCTGGTGTGTGGCAGTACAAACAGAAGTCATCTATGTCTCGTTTCTCTTACTTTGGATACACAGGTAGCCATTCTCTTCCTCCATTTTCCACCCGGCGCTTTTAACCTGGCCCACATTCCAGTCAAACCTCACATGTTTTTGACACCTTCTCTGCTGATCTCTCACCCCTGTGTCCAGTACACAGCAACACCGGCAGAAAATCTGGATTTGTAATTTTTCTGTGTGTGTGTGTGTGTGTGTGTGTGTGTGTGTCTCTTTCTCTCTCTCTCTCTCTCTCTCTCTGTTTCTAGTTTCTCTCTCTCACACGCATGCACATACACGCACGCACACGCACGGATATACAACACGTGGATGCACACACAGTGCAGATACAGTTATGTTTCGTCAACCGTATGGACTGAGGTAACTTTGACTTTGACTTCGAACACCGTATGGTGAGAGAGAAGAGCCAAATGTGTGAATGTACAAAGAGTTGGATCCCCACCCCCATCGCCCGGCTGTAAACTCCACCACCCACAGCTGCACACACTTCTCCTGTCACGGTGATAATCTCTTTGTCAGGAGCCGTCTGTTAGAGATTTGTCCGTCTGATTTGGTGAATGTCCGAGTGGCAGGTCTAGCTGTAGTGCCACAGGGTGTGCATGTGTCTGCGTGTGTGTGTTTGTGTGTGTGTGTGTGTGTGTGTGTGTGTTTGCACCAAGTGCCATAGGTGGTGGGATCCTCGTCCCTGTCAGAGAGTGTATGCCTCTAGACTTCAGACCTCTGTTTTGTGAAGGAAGTGGAATGTGGAACAGGGGAGGAATAGATATGCACAAAAGACTGTTGTAGTCTATACAAAGTATGTATGTGTGTGTGTGTGTGTGTGTGTGTGTGTGTGTGTGTGTGTGTGTGCACGTTTGACATCCAGATTTATTTTTAGATTTTTTTCAACTGTTATACCTCCTCTTCTCTTTATTTGCTTGTATGCATCTGTCCAGATGTCTAGTAGCCAGTGCAATGGGAGCAGATCTGCATCCTTTATCATTGAATGCCAAACATGGATTTAAATTCCCTTCACAGTAAATGTTACATGAGCAACGTCTGGCCACTAGATGGCTCCACACTCTGCACAGAACCCCATCAAATCTCATTAAAGTTAGAAGTGGCACTGACAAACATATGAGTTTAAAGAGAAGTAGATTGTATTGGAATATAAAATGTAGTCCAGGTATTACTGAAAAGAAGAAATCTAAATTAACTTTAAACATAATATCTTTTTGCCCCATTTATTTCCAAAGTCTCCCTCTCACAATTTAATTCCCCTGTGCTGATATTTTTTTATTGACATTTAAGTATAACACCTTTATCAAGACATTAAACATTCATATCACTAGGAAAACTTTTTTTTTTTTTTTTTTTACATTAACAGAAGTCAAGTGATGGATACAATAATCTTGTGCAAAATATTAATTGTGAGACTAAATTATTCATCATGTACAAAATCTGGGCTTTTTTCATCTCCTGTTGATCCCCAAAGGAGAAATTTGTCTTTTCATTGGCATGTTTCCGCAGGAGGGAGACCTTAGTGTGGGCTCTGCTGCAGAAAAAAAGCCTCTGGATCCGGTGGAGATTCAGTGTCTTGCTCAAGGGCACTTCAGCAGGACAGATGTGTGCTGTTACAGGGGGCTTGGCTCTGGGCCGTCTTGCTGAAGGATGTCCAGGTTTAAGCCGATTCCGCTGTGGAGTCCTGTGTGCTAACCTTAAACAAACAAGGCCTAGTCTTCCAACCAAAATTATTTGAGAAGAGAACTTATTGACTAACAGTGCATGACAGATACACAAGCGGTTAAATGGAAAACTGAAGCTATGAAAATATTGCTTTCATTTAAGTAAATTAGAAAAAAAAAAAAAATCAGACTATATTGAGTTAGTAGGATGATAAAGTTGCAGGGTTTGTATTTTTATTTTGTCTTTATGAAAGATAATATTAAATGCTGGCATAACTGTTACTGTTAGGTCATGTTATTGTTTTTCAAAGCTCTTTTTCTTTCTTTCTTTCTTTCTTTCTTTCTTTCTTTCTCGTGCCCTTCATCCCTTCCCTCCCAGTTCCCTCTCCTTCCTCTATCTGTTGTTTGGTCTTCTCTTGTCACTCCACTGCAATCATCCTTGCAGGGGGGCTTGTCATCTGTATCTACTCATATCCTACAATCCCTTTTGCTCTGAGCACTACTGCACTTAAATGTCAGAGCTGATGAGTCCACCACACCCACCTGACACATCAGCTCAGTGCCTGCTAAAAGCTTTTATGGAACGGAGAGCGAGCCTGGTGGTTGCTACAAATTAAAGAGCTTTTTTTTTTCTTTTTCTTTTTTTTTTAGGGATTATGGCTCTAAGGGGACAAGTTTTGGTCAGGAAGAGGAAGGAGAGAGAACATAGGCTGTGACTGGTTGCCATCTAGTGGCTTTCACTGGCACCTCCTGCTATGTATTGTAAGTAAGCTAGAAAGAACTGAAATAAAGCTGAAATAGCAAGTGATAAAGGTGTTGCTGTGTCATTTAGGCTAAATAACTTCAGGCGCACAAAAAAGTATTTTGATATTTTATAAATAGCTTTTGTTTGCAAGAAATCCTTTCAGATTGTATTTATGGGATTGTATATTTTAACAATATTCTCTTTCATAACTGTAATAGGTGAATACTTTTTCAGTGAATTTATCCAATCTTCCTACTTTTTGGAAATACATGTTAGACAGAAAAAAAATTCCCATATGGTGATATAATGGCATTTTTTTTAAACCTCTTTAAACTCAAATACCATGTACAGGTGAACCACATATATCCGCATGCAGACACGTGTCATGTACACAAACATGCTCTCTCTACCTGATTTTGTTGGTAAGAAAGATTTAATTAAAACCAAAATACTAAACTAGGACCCTACATATAACCTAAAAATTGAGTCCTGACACACATCATATCATTTGTTTCAAACTGACGATAATCTTACATCAAGCCTGAAATCTAATGTCACCTATTTCCAAGTGCAGTATTTTATATCATAGTTCATGATATGAAATATATAACATGTTATACATGTTGCATCCTTTACTATGCCCCTGTCTTGAAGTAAAAAAACAAACAAAAAAAAAACATTCCCTCATCAGCTCTTATTTCCTTGACTCATGCTTAACTATTATAATTGATCATTCTTGAATCACAAACATAAATTATTGTCTATGATTGGCCATTTAGGGAAATATAAGCTTGTTTCACTGTTGTACTCTTTGCAGATCTTTCTGGATATGTGCAGATTGATGCTTAAATGTGTTAGTGTAAGCATATATGTTGGAATATCAATAAAAGCTCATCACACATTTTGATGTTGTCTCCATCCTCTCGATTTATTTGTAAAACTTTGGCATTCTAGCCAATATCCTCAACAATTGGCCAGGTATAGACAGTATATACACTCTGAGCAATGGTTGCACAACACAATGTACTATTTACAGCAATGTACTTGCACAGTCTCAATGCATCTGCAAACACAATATGTACAGTTTTAACCTCTTACCTTTTCATTGTGCAGTACAAAATATACAATCTAACCTCACACTAGTGGTTTTGCAAGACAATATGTACAATCTGTGTTAGTAAACAATATTTACAGTTTCATCTCTTCCTCGTAGCTGCACACAAAATGTACACAATCCCCCCTCTGTTGGTTGTATGGTGCAACACAATCTGTACAGTCGCAATAAATCTGCAAACATGAACATATTCACAGCATTGTTTCTGATTATTGGCTGCACATCACATTATGTATGATCTCACCTTTTACCAGTAGCTACATGTGTAACACAGCATGTGCATGTGGTTGTACATAATAATCTACAATCTCGCCTCTTATTTATGATTGTAACGTTTATTACGTACAATCAGAGCAGCAGCAGTACACAATATAAGCCGTTCCCTGACACAGTGGTTTCCAAACATTTTGGTTTTCAGACACTGACAACAAACAGAGGCCTACTGGCAACTACTCAACACACTCAAGCACACACACACACACACTGAAGTGTCACACTGATTTCTGACTTTATATTACACAGTATTATAGCAACTGCAGAGTTTTGCTATTGTGGTATTTACCAGGGAGCCATATCATTTGCCTTAGTTCACTGACAACTATGCACCCAGAGGACATCTGAATATGACATGAAAAAACACAACAAACAACATACAACATAAATGCCTTCATACGTCCTTCATCATAAAATAACTACACTCATCTGATCTGGGAAGTGCATTAGTGGTACATTTACAATAAAATTCATTCAAGTCTAAAAGACTGTACTTATGGAAGACACCAACACATGAAGTATTGAGAATATTTTGAGCTATTCTAAAATATATTAAATGGCAACATATTATTTATTGTCAATTTAAGTGTTTATGTCCTTTGGTATATTATTTACATTTTTACCATGCATATCTCTGTAGAATTCAGATCCTTCCTCACAGGAAAAATTAAAACAAAAACAAAATTTGAAAACATAATTCAAATATATGTTTGTTTGTTTTTTTTCCTTTTTGAGTTTTCAAAACAGAGGAAAATTAGTCCCTGTGTATGCCTGTGGAAGACAGAATTAATGGTTGACTGTACTTATGAACTCATGTGACATGCGTGCTAAATGTCAAACCAAAAGTAAACAGCAAATCAAAAGTAACAATTTGGCATATTGTTTTAAACGGTGTGGCACTGAATACTGCATAACTTGAAATCTGGTTTTGGCCACCGGAGTCATTAGTCTCACTTTCAGCTGCATAAATAGTCACGATTGACCAAGCAGAGGAAAATATTCATGTGTTTAGATCTGGATCAGTCCAGCTCTCATGTAATCATACGGGTTTAACTGTACGCTGACGCTGTACGCTGTGCCTGACAAATACCGCAGTAAACGTCCATGTGTTCAGACTGAATTTCATAGGCCAACCTGGACAGGCCTGGTGCAGCAGTCTTTCTCTCAGCATGACCCAAATCTGAGAGAATTTTTATCTCGTACTGGGAACCATAATAAAGTGGACACTAAAGGGAGGAAAAAGTCCAGAACAAATTTTTCAACCCGTTACAAGCAAAGACAGCAATTAAACTAAGCTTGGAGGACAAATGTGCGAGATGTAATGGATGCATGTGAATTTTTAAATGCAAGTCTCTGTGTTCAGGGTTATGAGTTGGTCAAACATTTAATTTCTTCAAGTTTCTGCATTAAGTTTGGCATTTAGTAGGGCTAGGGCTGATTTAGGGTTATGTCATATGTACAGAATGTGCAATTTAGGGCTACTTTGATTCAGACAAGTGGTTAACAGCTGAATTAGGGCTGGTCTGTTGCTTTTTGATGCCAGTATTGGGCTTGGGAGTCAGTGCTGGTATATTTTCACAGGGTTTATGCTAAGGTATCAGGAAGGGTTGGGGCCAGTTCACTCTCAGTTCAAACTAGGATGAGGGATTTCCCCAAAAATCATCCATCAAACTACAAATCTTTTTGGCATGAAAAATGTTTTCATAAAGCCTCTAACTTCATTATATAAAAAAATAGTTTTAATTCACATTTTGTACTGAACAAACTGAAAGTAAATCCTTGTGTCAGAGCTCGTGCTTTACAGATAGGAGTAGATTTGGGCCTTGTGCCTTAGTTAAGGGTTAGGGTATTGGAGCCAGTTCATGTCTTTAAGCTAAAGGTTACATTTCTTTAATTTGTTCATTGGGTTAGGATTTATAAGATTGTACAGAATAGCACTTTATAATAAAATATTATCATTATTTTTAATATTTGGGACTATATTTGATTTCTTCTGGGTTAATATCCGGATATTGAGGCTACTCCTTTTCTTTAAGGTTTGGGTTTGCCTTGGGACTACCCACTTTCCTCATGCCTCGTCGCTGAGCCAGGCTGGAGGACAGGACAGGCTCCAGGACTGGAGCAGGAGCACAGCGCCTCAGAGCAGAGTAGGTAGCAGACAGAGCCCCCTGGTGGAGAAAAGCGGAAGATATTACAAACCAAATGAGTGACAGATAAATAAAAAATACTCCGTGGAATATTATGTTACATTTATACAAACAAACTTTTGGCAAGACATGATTTATATTTAGATTCATAATCTAAATGGTATGGTCTGGAGGTAGATACAATAATATATCATGAAAAAAAATAGCATTTTCAAAAATTACATGGATAACTACATTTTTTTGTAGTTATCCATGTAATTTGTGTGTGTCATATGTGTACACACACACACACACCAGTCTGACCTTGACTGTGAGAGCGTCGTGTCTGGTGAGCGGTATGTCAGAGAGGTGGTCTCTCTCTACGATCCAGGGGTGACGAAGAACCTGGAGGGGAATCACAGTGATAGCTTACTATTGTTCTATTCTATATCTCTACTATTCTATTCTTTTATTGTAAAGGTATGTCTCTAACTACTGGTCCTAACAAGGATACACAAACAATACAGCAAAGCTTCATCAGAGTGAAACAGTTATATTTACTACTCATCAAAGAGGACATGAGACGTGAGAAAAAGTGCAAGTCAGATTTCTACCTTTACTCTTTAAAGTCTTTACTCTTTAATGATCTCTGCGTAACCATGGTGTTTGCTTGTTTGTGTGGCCTCTGGGTTTGTTTGCTGAAGAGTACGATGGGGAGTCTGGCCAGGTGACACATGTACATACTGTGTGTACCAGTTTGTGCCGTGCCTGCCCCTTCTGGCTAATTCATCACTACCCATAGCTCACTGTTGTACTGGGTCAAATGACCTCATGTGGGATGGGCACAGATGGCCAGGCCACCCATGTGGGATGAAACATAGATGGTACACACATAAAGTTACTTTATTGTTATGTGAGCTATGTTATGTAAGAATATTGTACACCATAGATTATACACCACACATTCTTCCTACACTCATTAATTCCCATTCAAATCAAATAATTTTCTATTGAGGGGGAGCCATATTTAAACATTTGTTTTGCATTTTTTGGTCTTTAGGATGATGTAGTGGTCATGTCTGTTGTGACAGTTCCCCCGTCAGCAGACTGTCAACACTGATGCTAACAGCTAAGAAAAAAACAAACAAAAAAAAAAAAACAGTCGCAGTACTTTACAGTTAGATGTGGGCCACTTGGATCTCTAGCCTAGTCTAATGTGTTTTGTCTTAGTAATGACTAATACTACCTGGGGAGCAGTCAGGCGCTGGTGAGGGTCCACATGGAGCATCTTGATCACAATGTCCTGTTTAACACACACACACACACACACACACACACACAGTAGAAGTTTATGAAAGTGCCATAGAGATTTCAGTCGTTTCTTATGTTGACTGTATTCAAAAGTGATTCAAAAGTTGTAACACTACTACTACTACAACTACAACTACTACTACTACGACTACTACTACTATTACTACTACAACAACTACTCCTAAGAAGAAGAAGGAGAAGAAGAAGAAGAAACTGTAACATTATAACAGTACTTTAATTGTTAGGTGTTGATCACTGTATGAAGTCCTGACTCTAATCCTATCCATAAATGACAAATAGCTGTGTCTATGAAAACACCACAGCTATAGGTGAGTAGCATCTGAAGCCAGGTCTGGGATTACAGGCAGCTCTATCTACAGAATCTACAACATTAAATTTTAACCTTGGCAGCGTCTGACACCACGTCCCAGTTCCCCCCGGTGATAACGAATTTCCCACAGCCGATTTGAGCCAGTATTTCCTCTGGAGTGTCGTCAGGACTGCTGGCAAATGGGCTGAAACTGACCGATAAAATTAACATTTAACATTGGTTAAGATGAATTATAGTGACACAGGGAATGATTCAGACTACAGAGAACCCTACAAAACCTTTGTTAAGTGGTGTGAGGGACATTTTATATATTAAAACCCCAGGATATTATAAAACTCTTGCTGGGATAGAAGTAAACACTGGTCATAGATCTTATTGCAAAGAAGATAAATGACTTTGTATTTAATTTTGGGAAGGAGGAGAGATACCATCGCTTATCTTCATTCTTACTCAACCTGGAATGCTGTCTAAGAGGAGTGCAGTGGCCTGGGGAGTATTAGTGGTGGGATTTAGGGCTACCAACACAATAAACACACATTCACACATCACGAAGCTGTCAGATAATACAGCAGGCTTCCTCTGCTGGCCACTGAGCAGCCACAGTGTAGCTGTACCATTATGAACCTTACCCAGCTATCATGGTGTAGAGCAGGATGCCAACACTCCAGATGTCACAGGCTGCGTCATAGCCCTGCTTCTTCAGGACCTGCACACACACACACACACACACACACACACACACACACACACACACACACACACAGCTATTGATCATTTTTGTACATTACATCTGAGATTCTATGAAAATATCCATTTAACAGAGCCTGAACGATACTGGATTCCAATTCCAGCAGCGATATCAGTGTCAATATTTTCTGGAAATGGTTTATTTTGCAGTTTAAGAATTTGAACGGGACGTTTTCATATACTTTTTGCTGCTATGGAAGTCACTGTTCAACTCCACTCTAACAGAAATGGCAACAGTTTGGCTGTAAACCCTCAGTTCTCTGTGAGACATGGGATTAAAACTTTACTTTACATTCAAGACAACTCAAGGTGAGTAAATGCTACAAGATTTTGGGTGAAATATTCCATTAATGAAAAGTTTTTAACCCTATAAAGCCTGAACTATGAAAGAATTGGTAGAAAATTCCATTTTTTTTTAAATTGAACCCTTTATTTAGTCCTATAACAAAATATATTAAAAAAATAAAAATAAAATATGTTATTACACGACCTTTCTGGTGTATGATATATGATATGTACTTGAAGTGCCAATGGTATGGTCCAGGGTGAACATGGGAAGTGTTCAAAGGTATACAACAGTATTTTGGTCAAGTATTGATTAAACTGAAAACGAAAAATGGAATTGAAAATGTGTATCATATATGATACAAATGGCTTTATAGGGTTAAAAGATCTACTTTTTACTGCAATATATAGTTTTTTTTTCTTTTCCAGATTAATTAAATAGTTTAATTAAATTAATTCATTTAATAAATTAAATTACTTAATAAATACTGGCCAGCCAGTATATCAGTCGGGCTGTACTGTTTAACGAGGTAGTGTTTGTAGTTTTTTTTTTAAATTATGAATATGATTATTAATATACCTCAGGAGCTATGAAAGTAGCTGTGTAACACGGGGTCATCAGTAATCCATTCTCAGCTCTGAGCTGTTTGGCAGAACCAAAATCACATATCCTGATGGATTCTGGGAGTCCAGTGTCATCTGAATAGCGAATGTTACTCGGCTTCAAGTCCCGATGCACGACCTGAAAGGGACACACACATACATACACACACATGATTTGCACATTATAGTATGATCGTTTTCACAGGATTGCGTGACTTTTTAGGTGGCTGTCAGGTTTCTCCTGGTCTTGGAGACCAGGAGAGAAAAAAAATCCAGATACAGATGCATTTGTGTGACTCACCCCCTGTGAGTGTAAATATTCCACAGTCTTGGCCAGTGTGCAGATGATATCTGCAGCGTCTCTCTCTGTGAAGTTTGGCATCGTCAAGACTCTGTCCAGCAGCTCCTCTCCTCTCAGTAAATCCTGAACCAGGTACGCACACTGGCCATCGTCGTACACCTAAAGCAGAAGCACATACACAGGAATGCATACACAGAAACACAAATAGAAGCCATTTTAAAGGCTGTTAGCCCAATCGATGTGTTTGGATCTTGGATCTTGCTTTGTTCTGCTTCCAGCTAATGTGGCGGATTCAGAGCCACAGTTCCATTTCTCATTTCAATTGAGGCAAAAATAACCACTGCGCTCAACAAGGCACATCTTCTTTGACTGAGCAGGATGTGTGAAACCAATGCTGGCATGCATGATGCAAGTAAACAGTAAGTCCACAGACCAAGAGAAAAACGGCTGGAAAAACAAAATCTTTCTTAAAAATTTCCAGACCAGAACACTTGTGTTATCTTTGGTTTTCTTCCTCTCTCATGTGTTCAGTAAAAAGAAGAGCAATTATTTCATTTTTTAGTTGTTTTTCTCTGGTGCTTGGTGTGCGGACCTAACTTGTATTATGGTTTTCGAGAGGTGATTAGTATCATTATTATTATGTTATGATACCACATTGTTGAGTGTTCACAATTGTTCTTAAAGTGTCCATCAAATGCGGTGACTGTATTTATTTTCAGATGGTTGCATATAGTTTTGTCCACGTAATTCTTTGCTGCTTATTCTCTCTTTAATATTTTCCTACTCTTTCTCTCAATTTCCTTACATTAACCTGATTACAGTGCCAGAAAATATAAATTGGGATGTGCAGACCTGCCAGTTAGTGTATCCTGGTGTCAAAATAGCGCTGAAACTGGACATGAGGCCAGCTTTGCCATTTTTCCAGACCGTTTCTTTCTTTGGCTTGAGCTCTCAAATGTGAGACAAAACATTTTACATGTTTAAAGGGATTTCATGGGGATTGTTATGCTTTGTGTGAGGGATGTGTGTGTTACACTTACATCCTTCAGGCTAATAATGTTTGGATGCTGTCCGTATCTCAGCAGAATCTCAATCTCCTCTGATGGGTCTTTCTTTGCTCTGTCAATAATCTGACACAAACACAAAAACAAAAAATACACCAGAAATGTTTTAGACACATGGACAATTGCAACCTACAAATCAATGCATAGCAACAATCAGAGTGAAAAGAAAGCATTTTTCTTTTCTTTTTTTGCTATTTGCATAGCTAAATAAAGTTTGGTACCTTTACTGAATACTCCACAGCTGTAACTCGGTGCAGACATCTTCTGCAGACAGACGTCGCTGTCTGTCCAACTTCCTCCTTCAACTCGTACACGTCGCTGAATGACACATCAACATGTAGGTGCTATGGGACACACACACACACACACACACACACAGAAACAAAGGAGGTTAGATTCCATATTATTTTAATTTTACCATTATGTTTTTATTTTATACTATATTGTGATAGGGTCAGATATTTGGTGGGTAAGTGAGTGAGTGAGTCAGTCAGTCAATCAATCAGTCAGTCAGTTCAGCAGTATGTTACTATAATGAGATAGTTCATCATCCAAATAGCGGTGGTTCATCAGGGTATTGTTTGGGAAAGTCAGTGTCATTAGTTAGCAAGTCACTCAATTAGTTCAGTCCATTTATCAGTCACTTAATTAGTCAATCAGTAATCCATTAGTGATTCGGGTGGATATTTAATTTGTTATTCAGTCAGTGATTAAGTTAGTCGGTCATTTAATTAGATAGTTTCAACATTAGTTACCTCATTAATGAGATATTTACCTGTGTGATGGGGTTGTGGCTGTTCACTTCCTGCCGTGAAGATGTTACCGGGGCAACACTGGGCTCCTGACTCTGATTAGTTGCCACAAAGCTGAAACCTCGAAACAACTGGTGCGTGTTTGCACTCGGAGGGATGCCTGGAGAATCTGGATACAGAGAGAAACACAGACAGAGACATGTGTGAGTGTCCTTTGGCTGTCTTAATGTTTTGTCTTATCGTGTTCTTGTGGTGGCGACTGAACAGCAAGTTTCCTGTTACCACTTAAAGTGTAAACAGCACTAATAGTAATTTCACATGGTTGTAATATCCCTACCAAAGCTACAAACTTAAGCCTTTCCCCTGATAATGTATTCAAAATTCAAAAGTAAACATATCAAAAGTATCCTATTGAGGTTTAATAGTTTAATAGCTAACCACACTTACCATTTCTCTTCATTCACTGGATGTTGGTGTAAATATGTGTATCTCTGCTATTATATGGCTGTGAAGCCTAGATAGCATACTTTTTGCCTCATTAAAATCCTTGCTGTCTTCAGTATCACAGGTCTGCAGTCACTCCTAACAACACCTGGGAGGAAGGGATCCCCCATTAACCTACCTAGTGTGTCACTGTCAAGGCAATCCTGGTTCAAGAGCATAATGTGCTCAGCAATCGTCCCCATCTAGAGGTAATGTACCCATAACTGGATACTATAACAAGAGTGACAACACATATGCATGAACCAGCTGAACCAGCATCATCTTAAACCCTTCACCAAGGCTTCACATTTTCCAGCTGCAATGAGACCTGTGGCGCCAAGATAGAAATTTTGCAGTAACCTACTGCTGTTTCATTGTAAGTAATCATCATTACTGTGTTAATAAAGCATGTGTTTGCATTACCAGTGGGTGTTCTGGAGGTGAACTCGGGGTCGAAGTGGAAAGTGTCTTCAGGTCTTCCGACTGTCGGTTTAAACGGAGGCCTGACTTCCTTCCTGTACAGCTTCTGCAAACATCAACAACAGAGCATCACATCACTATCAATGTTGTTATCATCAGCAAATGTTAGTTAACCAATACTCTGTGCAGTAAGTAGGTATTTACGCTGCAGCACAACATAAAACTCGTGAAATAATGAAATCACAATCTATATTATCCTTATCCTCTCACAATATAAGGTTAGCTATGCTGGTATGTTGGTACCCAACGCGCCATGTCAACTGAATCAGTAAACAAACAGCCTGATCTTGATATCTAGTTGGGATGGCAAAACCTGACAAAAAAAAAAAAAAAAAAAAAAGCGGGCAATGCTTTTCGAAGTGAGAAACAGACATGAAAGAAGATTAAAGATTCCCTCTGTATCATGCCAATGCCATCATGTTGTCTCGTGTTTGGCAGAACAGGTGCAGGCTTTTTGGACCAGAGGGAGGAGAGCTGCAACAATGAGGGAGGAAGAAGAGAGGCGAAGGGAATAAGTGCCAACAAAACCACAGAGGTAGTGAAAGTAAGGCCAAGTAGAGAGCCATTGCATGACTTACATATAAATGTGTGTTTTGCAAAGATGAACAGACCTGTTAAGGAAACGATCAACCGATATTCTTCATTCCTCTTTAGGAAATCTGACTGACTCGGGTATACAGTAGAAATATAAATGTCTCATTCGGCAATACTGCTGGTGTGTTCTTCCTAAGTTTCCTGAGCTTGTTAAATTCATAGATGTCAACAAGCACAGGCTGGAAACTTTTGTAAATCAGCTGTCATAGATGTTATAAGTGGGCTTTTCAAATAGAGACAATGTGCGCGCTATGAATGCCAGATATAAGGAGCTTAGGTAGCTCAGGGAGTAGCAGGCAGATGGACAGCTATTTCTACCAAGGGAATTGAAGCTCTTTGACTACAAAGACACCCAAAATAATTTTATTGCTCAGATTTTATGATAAAAGTAATGTTTGAGTTTGATGCTCTCACGGTGCAGGCTATAACAAAAATACTCCTAACTAGCCTTGTGAGAGTGTGCTGAGAGACTATCTAGTATAGACTGCATTCTTATGTAATTCACGAGCATCAGGACATTTTGTACTATAAGTGTGCCGAAAACAAAAGCCAGAGGACAGAGTGGTTATGAAAATTAGAACAGTATAGAATAGAATAGAACTTGATAGCTTAAACAAGCTGGAAAATCAAAATTGACCTCACCCCAGGCACAATGAACAGATTTGCCAGTCCTAATGAAATGACCTCACATGATCTCTGCTTCCTGTAACACAGATTATCTTAAATAGGGACATCATCCTGCACCAGTGGGTGCAACTTAAAATTTCAACCAATAAAACCTTCACAAATCTTTGAACGTCCTCTCTCATCCATTCAAATAAAATGGTGGTTTTCTCCCTAACAGACATCCATTTGGTTTGCACCTCTGATCCTTCCCTTCACCAAAATAAGAGACCATTTCATAGGGTCATTAAAAAAGGTACAAGATAGAAAAAGGCCCTCTGTACTCAGTATAAATGTCACAGATAACACTGCAGGTACAGAGCAGGTACAGCTAGCTTTCTTGAGCCGGTGTAGGCCTTTTACGGATCTTCTAGTGATTTTGTGTAAGCAATGCAGGGTAAGACCAACACAAGTCCAAGGTGTTCTATGTCCAACCCCCTACCAGCGGATACATTTAACAGAAATGTAGTTTATATTGTTTTCTGTTTCCTTCATTTTTACTGTCACAGCCTCAGGTGTTTTACTGAGAACGTCCAGCAGAAGTCGCCATCGCAGTGTCAAGAGGTTGCCTGCTTTAGTTTGCTGTGCAAAAGGCTCTGTGCCACAAATACAGAATAATAGCATGTAAGTAAACACCTTTATTCAGTTTTTTTCATGGTCTACGGAAGCCCTAAAGGGCCATACATAAATATTTTTATTTCCTCCGTTTTCTCGTGATAACGAGATAAATTTCCTCCGTTTTCTCGTGATAACGAGATAATTTTCCTCCGTTTTCCCGTGATAACGAGATAAATTTCCTCCGTTTTCTCGTGATAACGAGATAATTTTCCTCCGTTTTCCCGTGATAACGAGATAATTTTCCTCCGTTTTCTCGTGATAACGAGATATTTTCCCTCCGTTTTGAATGAATGAATGAAACGTGATAGGCCTGAGATTTCCATCATACGTGACATGTCATGCTGACTGACGTCTCCTTGGACACATAAAGCAGGGGTCACCAATCATGTGCCATGGAGGGCCGAGAGGCTGCAGGTTTTCATTCCAACCAAGACCTCCACCAGGTGATTTCACTGATCACCTCACCTTGTATCAGAAAGGAGGAACTAATCAGTGAAATCACCTGGTGGAGGTCTTGGTTGGAATGAAAACCTGCAGCCTCTCGGCCCTCCATGGCACATGATTGGTGACCCCTGCTTTATGTGTCCAAGGACATAGATATCTATAATAAAGGCTAGATGTCTCGTGGCCGCTGCTGGCCAATGGAGTCGCACGTCCGCACATGGCGGCCATCTTGCCACAGTCAGCTCGCTCACCCATAACGTTGTGTGGTAGTGGTGCATGTACTTTTTAACAACCATAACTTGCTCAATTTTCTACCGATTTTCAAACGGTGTGGTTTTTTTTATAAACGTCAGAGGTGTAGTTATAATACTGCACTTGATTAATAATTATGTTACACTTCTGGTCAAACATTCAGAATTGTAGCCACGTTAATAACGTTTGTAAGAAACCAAACCGTTTGTAAATCCGTCAAGATTTCAGCGAGATAAGAGTATTTATGTTTGTGCAGATCGCTCACCTTCCGTCTATTACCATAGATTCTGCCAGAGAGCTTGCCTGTGGTAAGATGGCCGCCCGGTGATGACGTTACAGACTCCGCCGAAAGACATCTAGCCTTTATTATAGATATCTATGTCCAAGGAGACGTCAGTCAGCATGACATGTCACGTATGATGGAAATCTCAGGCCTATCACGTTTCATTCATTCATTCAAAACGGAGGGAAAATATCTCGTTATCACGAGAAAACGGAGGAAAATTATCTCGTTATCACGAGAAAACGGAGGAAATTTATCTCGTTATCACGGGAAAACGGAGGAAAATTATCTCGTTATCACGAGAAAACGGAGGAAATTTATCTCGTTATCACGGGAAAACGGAGGAAATAAAATATATGTATGTATGGCCCTTTAGGGCTTCCGTAATGGTCAGCTTGTTATCAGCAATATACAATTTGCTTGCTTAAGTTGTTACACACCTGGGTAAAAAGTAGAACTGGTGTTAACAAATGTTTTTGTCAAAATGTACTGGAGTTTGTTTCACTTGCACTTACTTTAGCATGTTAGCCTGTTGCTTGTGCATCAAGAGAGATCTGTTTTGTTTCAGTGTGAGCAACTGATATGCCATTTAACAAGGAAATTAACAAGGCAACAGTAGATAAAATACTGCATTGTTTAAGTACATTTAGATGACAAAATTTCTATCTCTGAGAAGTCATTAATCATTACGTTTCTTATTCAGAAACTGCCTCTCAAAAAGCAATGGTGTGTCCCAAAACCATGTTCTTAGCTGCAGTTTCCTTGGGAAGAAATTACTTAATAAGTATTACAAAGTAGGCCTTGTGTCTAAGTTAATAGTGGAGTTTTTGAGGGTAAACTGTTCCTCCAGTAATAATTACTAAATGATATTTAACCACATATAAATTAACTGTTTGTGTACTATATACCAAAATGCAATTGACATTTGATTTTAGATGTCCAGTGCGCCTCTAATGCTGGTACTGTAGTTGACAAATTCATCAGATAACATTTCTGTTTTAGAGCACACATCTGAACTCAACTTGAAAAGTAGTACTTGTAGGCTTTTACATTTTGCTGTGGAAGAAAAAAAAGTATTTTGTGACAGACATTTAGCTAATCCTTTTCACTCACTGACTAATGTAAAAATGTCCAGGAATTATAAATAAGCTGTGGTGGTATCACATGCCAGTAGTCTAATGCTGTAAGAAACGTGCACATGAGTTTTGCAGCAAATGTGGAGGTACATGCTACTAAAGCCACAGAAGTTAATGTCATAATAGTACAACTTTCTGGCTCTGAATTGCAGAAATTTCCTGCTGCCATCTTTTGAGATGTTGCATATATGCTCTAGGAGGCATGACAGATGGCACTACAGCATATGCAGGATGGTCTTCTGATAGAATATGAAATCACTGCCTATACCAAGGCCACAGATCTGCATCTGTATATACTGTATATGGCAGCACAGGCCTATTTTTAAAGAACGCACTAGATTGTGTTTAGGTTAGTTCACCTCTGGTTAAGTGAAATGATTCAGGATGCAGGTGGCAGAGGCGAGATTCATTCTGATACACCTGCACCTGCGGTAGTTTGGATTTGAGTTTCAGGTTTTCTGCCAAATAGCTCTAAGTGCAATTTATGTCTGTTGTATTATATATGTAAGAGTGAAAGGCAGGATGTGAATTGTTGGAAAAATTATGTTTTTAGTATTTGACAGTAAAAGCAAACTTGAAAATAAATGAGGATCAGGGTTTAATTAGCAGGATGAGGAAGAGGTAAGCCTCTTATTGTTGGCTTGTAACATCAAACTAACAGCACCATGTGTAAATTTAAAAGCATGGTGTTTGACAGCAAGTAGGTAGTGTAGTCAGCGGAGTAGGTGGAGATTATAGCAGGGATGTACAGTGGATGATAGCGTATTGCATGTTTGAAATGAGAGCAGCACTCTTTGACAGCTTGTCCAATTCAGAGCATTGCTGATGAAGAGGAATGGGCATGGCAGTAATGTTGTCTTTAAAAGATTTTTTACTGTTCCATAGCACAGAATTACCATAACATAGCTGTGGGGGTTTGATGGTGTTATTGATCAGAATGACTCTACAATCCTGTCTTGGGGGGCCAACTCTGAGGAAGATAATGTAATTGCCGTGCATAGCTCATATCAGGAATCACAGGAAGCGGCAGGCAGATGGACACACTTTTCTGAGAGTGAAATTAGGTGTTAAGTGAGGATATACTGGATACACCAGGCTAGTGTGCAAAAGTCGTTTTTTTCAAGGTCAACTAGTAAGCAGTTATTTTAAAATAAATCATCCACTACCTTAGTTAGTCTTAATAAACCCCTGGATTTAAATTAGATTGTACTGTGACTTAAGAAAATTGATAAATGGGATTCTTACCCATACTAAATGATACTTGCTGGTCCATGCAAGTGTAATACATCTGCCCAGTTTGGTCCAGTGTAAACCATGAATCCTCCATTCTGAGAACCAGCGGGAGGACGAGGGCACTCAAAGTGAAACTCAGCCAAACATGTGTTGTTATGCATCCTTCAAAACAAATTTTCAGCAAGGAGTCGCTGCTCAAGATCGTGCTGTTTTCCAGCCTGTATCTAGTTCATTCACTTTGCAGCAGTATGCTCCCAGTTAAACTCTCATTCTCGTGACAGGAAAGGATTTAACGGACCAGACTCGATGGATGTATTACACGTGCATGGACCACCAAATACTGCTATATGGGTAAGAATCTGGCCTATCACTTAAGCCTTAAAGAACATCTTCATCCTTAAGCCTTAAACTTTGAGGCTTCAAAGACGATTCCTGGCATCTTAATGATAAATGCTTAATCAACTTCTTCGAAAATGAAGAGAAAGTGCAAAGGATGCCTTTGTGCCTATGTTGAGCAAAGAGCTGCAGAATTCCTCTGCTTTACAGTTTCTGGATGACAACATGGATAAATGATGAGACTTTAATATATAGAACATATCTAAGCCAGTTTTCCACAACATTTATGAAATTGGTAGGGTCAGGCAGCGTAATCTCAAACAAATGATGAATAAGCCATCAATAATTAAATCAGATAAGTATAATAGTATAACTATAAGTAAACAAAAAAAACATGCTTTTCAGTGTTTAGTATGGATCAAAAGTGCAGAGTTTCACGCACATTATGCTGACACATGAGCCTTCTGACCGACCACGTACGGGCATTCAGTTACATGCTGGTAGACCATCTGCAGCATGGCTGTCACTCACATGTAAGCCAGGAACTGCAAGAATAGCTCGCGATTTTGCCAAAAACAAATGCCAGCTCATGATTTTGTGATGTTTGACATGCTACTTGGATAGAAGCTTAGGGCAAGTTGAAGAAATGATCACTTTTAAACAGAGCAGGTCCAAGGAGTGTCTGGCAAAAGTAGATTGTGATGGGAAAGCACAGGTAAAGTCTGTAGCCAGAAAATTTGTGCATGAGCAAACAGACACTTTCTGTGAAAAAGCCCAGGCTATTTCAGATAAGAGGATTAGGACATTACAATAAAGTAGGGCATGACAGGCGCTCAGGGAAGTTAGGGGTGCTACCACAAAGCAAAATCTCATACTTGAAATGTTTTAATATGCATGATTGTGAACAACAGTTGACATGGCAGTAACTCATCTGCCTGATGAGTTGCAGGATTTAGATTAGAGGACACCAAATCTACCTGCATCAGCGCTGTCAAAATTCAAATGTGTTGTTCTTAAAATGGAAAAAAAGACCACATTACTTAACAGCCCTGTGCTAGTAGGAGGCCGCTGACGAGTGGCAATATGTTTGCAAAAAAGGTCCAGCAGCGTTAACACAAGATTACTCCACCAGGTCCAACCAGATATTTTTTGGCGGGCCACAACAGAACATTTTGCCTCCAATACTGAGTATTTGACAGGACTGTGCAACATTTTGCATCACATCAAAACTCCTACAGTACATGGGTCTACACACAGGAGCCTAATATCCAATTAAAAATTGGAAAAATAGACGGATCACAAGATAAATACCTTATGCAACAACTAAAGAAATAAATAGAACAGTTCATTCCGAATGACACTAGGTCCAATATAAACAGGTTTAAGTGTGATTCGAACTGTTGATAATCCCTCAGTAGAAATACATCAGTCATGTAAATGCTTCGACTGGCTGCTCTACTTGGTTTGCATAATATTCGTACTTTTCATGTCTATTCACTAAGAGTTAATGGTGCCAGGAAGGTTTTAGGAATGTTTTAATCATGGCAGGTGCAAAACAGAACCAAAGCATGGGCTGTGCAACAATTATACACTGCTGCTTAATTCAGAAGAACAGCAAAAAGAAATACTGTGTATGACACAGAATGACTGTGGCTCTTGGTATACATCTCAAGATTTTTATATGAGAGTTAGAGAGTTTATTTTCTCGTTGTTTGATCTGGTGCATGTAAACACAAGCCATTATCAGATTATGTTATTAAAATTTATGTTAAAGGGATTCCGTGCCAATAATTCTTTTCATATATTTTTCAAAATGTCAAAGTTTGTCAGAATTTTAAAATGTCTTAACAAAATGTCAGGAATGTAAATTTAATAAACTTCTACTGAAAAAAAAAGATTACTGATAGGTCTACAGCAGCGCTGAAAATTAAAGAGAGAAAGTAAGTGTGCGATTGAACTTAAATAATAAAAATAATTGTGTAGAGCAACCCTCAACGTATACTGTTTGCTTGTTTGTTTGTTTAGAAATTCTATTGTGCATTTCAGGTCTTCTGCAATTACTTTTTTGCAACCTGTTCTTGGCAGGTGATGCTGAATTTGTGGAAAAAAACATCTTTCTTATTTAGATCAGGCCCTTAAAAAAAGAATCTGCAAACTGCTCAGTGACAGGGGAGAAAGATCTTTCTCCCTGAGGAATGGAAAAAATACATATATTTACTCTGAAGATCTTGACAATACTTCAAAATAAAAAGGTCATGGAGCTCCACTGACCACTCATCAATGAGGTGAAGGACAGTATTTATTTGTTTTGGTGACCTGTCATTTACAGAGAAAATTCTTAACATCAATGCTACAGTTTAATTGGTTTCAAGTGGGTTGGTAAAAACTGAACAAAAAAAAGTAAAATATTTCATTTTTTCATCTATTTTTAAATGCAACTGAGTAGGTTGTTTATAAATTGTACTCACATTCCAGTCTATTGGTGCAAAGAAACGATGTCTCTTTATCTCCTCCACTCCGTCTGGTCCTGCACCTGTCAGTGAGACATATTTAGAAAATGATGTCATCTTTTACACCTGTTAGGCAAACACACAGTATGGCATGCAATATATCTGCAGTTTGTTTAGACCTGTCATGCAAAAACACAGTTTCCACCTGTCTGTGAAACAGAAACAGCATTAAGATCATCTATCTGTCCCATCCACCCAGCTCCTGTGGAAACAAATCCTACTCAAAATGAAAAAGGCTTGAAAGTAAGATTTTGCCTCAGTAAAGATGATGCAGATGCTTAGGCACAAACGATCCACTGGCAGAGAGGCATAGCGCCTTCGTTAGGCTATATATAGTGAAGGTTCACTTTTTATATATACCTAGTCGATTAGCAGGGTTTCTCTTGAAGAGTGCTCTCAACAAACTCTGCACTTCAGGGCTGAGGAACTGTGGCATTCCCAGCTTCGCCCTGCACAGACAAGAGAAGAAACATGTTTTTGAACACACCAATATTCCATAATATTGAGGCACGCTGATCTCTTATGTCCCGTTTAATGTTGGACATAAATGTAAGTTTTGTTTCCAAGTTAAAAATTTGATTATTCCCTATATTTATGTATAGGGGGATATTCTGAGATTGAAAATACATATCAACAGCTTAACTTGAATGAATTACAGGAATGAGTAATTACACTGAACTGGAATACTGCAAACATAGAAATGTAAACACTCAGAGAGAGGCAAAGAGATGGCAGGTCAGAAAGTAAGATAAAAGATGAAAATACCACCAACTTCTGGTGCCAATGTCAGTATAGTGCATATCAGTTAAACCACTGCTGCGTAATTAGCAAACATTTCAAAAGAAAGTGATCACCAGCAATAAAGGAAAGAGAAACATTATGAATTTAAAATACCAAAATTAAAAATGTATATATATTACCCAGACTATTAGGAATTTACAAAAGTCTCCTCAGAAATAGAGCAGTAATGGATAGAGAATAAAATGATCTTACTTCAGAATGAGTGCCATTGTTTCCTTGCGGTCTTTTCCCTGGAATGGTAGCGATCCTGTCAGCATCTCAAACTGGAAAACAAACAACGATTTGTGTCAGAACTCACGGCAGCTGACCAACAGAAGGCATTATAAAGCTGTCCTACCAAGACATTCAATTAAAAGAATTTAAGCATAACAGCACCCCCAGTTTCAGCTTCTGCCGAAAAATATCAAGCAGCCAGCAGAGAGAGAGCCGCCGAGGAGACGGAGGGGATCACACAGTGGCTCTACAAAGTGGCTCTGAGGATCTTCACCTACCTCTGATTCTTATAGGAACAAATAACCCAAACATGAGAAAATGTTATTATCTACTTAGCCATGCATCAGTCGAAATACAGGTGAGGTGTTGTTATCTGTGAAACACCCAGGAAGCTCAGTAATAACCTCTGAAACAACTGAAGTCGATGGGTATCACTTTTTAGAGTGCCAAAACGGGCAAAAAATGACAACAGTGCTGTCCATTTTGCTTCACAAGAACTTATGAGTTGCATGTTTTTGAGATGGCTGCTATGGAGTTGTACTGGCTGCCTCCCTGTATATTTTTTGGGGGGTGAACTGTTACTTAAATTTTTTAAACAAGAGAATTGTTAACATGTGCACTTATATGTGGCACCTAGCACCTAGTGTTAGTGTCTTTTATCTCAGTCCACATCTAGAGAATATCAATTGACAAATTGTGATTCCTTGTGATTCCTTTGATTAAAAATAAATTAATTAAAAGAAAGAAAGAAAGAAAGAAAGAAAGTTCATGGCTACATTCCCTAAACCTGACTCCCTGCTCATGAACCTGATGCTCAGAGCACCACACTGTGCACCAAGAGCCGCTAAAAATAAACTGTTACCATTTTCTTCCTTTGCTTTAAAATTTCAGGCACATTCAAAGCTGCACTGGCAATTTGCCTTCCCTGCAGGTGAACAAGTCTCTCTTTGCGTCAGTAATGCTAACATTAGTGTCAGCTTAGCAGTGCAGGATATTAATGGTAGCAAATGGTATAATAATAATAAATTTAATTTATAACGCACTTTACATCAAATAAATGATCTCAAAGTGCAACAGTTACAATAGAAGAATAAAAAGTAAAAGAATAAAAGGTAAAAGCAAATGTCACAATAAGAACAACCAAAATAAGTAGAGCAGTGAAGGTTACAAAACCATACTAAAACAACAAAAAAAATAGAAGCAGTGGAGATTACCAAAACCATACTAAAACAACACAATAGACCAAAGACGTTAAATAGGCATGTGAAAAGACTGAAACAAATGGTATACTTGGTGGTTTCTTCAATACACTCCATAATGCTTTCTCAGAAACTGAATGTATGACTACAATCACAGCAACTGTATGTTTCATATCCCTCAATATCAATCACATCACTACTAGTGATATGACATCGAAAAAAAACTCTAATCCGTTTAAAATTTAGTTAAAACTGTATTACAACACACCTTAACACACATTATGCAACTTATATCCTTAAACAACCCCCATTGGCAACTAGTGGGAAGTGCAACATCAGTGATAGTTGTCTGCACTTGCATAAGCTTCTGCAACAGCACCACACCTCCCACCCTACCCACTTCCACTTGAATTATGTTGCCCAGCAATTTACACAGAGTCACATTTTCCCAGTAGAGATGTTCGGTGAATAGTGTTAGAATGTGCAAAATGTTTTTCTCTCATAATAAATGTTATGCTTAAAAAAAAAAGTGTTTTTAAGCTTTTAATATCCTGCTCAGTGCAGGGTATTAAGCTCTATTTGTTTGTTATATTTGGTTGGTGTGTGGTATTAGCCAGGGGCAGATTGGGATGACACCTTCCCCTGGTGCCCTAACTGCCCTGGTTAGGCTGCCAGCTGTCCGTGAATGTTTCCCTCTTTTCTCAGTATTACTAAAATAAACTACTAGGCTAACAGAAAACAGGCAAATATTTGGCAGATAAACAATTAGTGAAAGAGACAGGACTTAAACAAGAAGCTATTGTAATTAAGCCACTGGAAGAAAGCCAATTTAAGATGCCAGCACACTGGTGCATTATTGCTTTCCGTCCATTTATTTCAAAAAATGAAAACTACAGAGACTAAACATCCAGTGAAAATGAGCCTTCACAGTGAAATACCGTTGAAAGATTAAGTCGGTCTTACCATCAGTACCCCAAACGACCACCAGTCAGCGCTCTGCGTGTGCCCTCTCCTGTTCACAACCTCTGGAGCCATGTACTCTATTGTTCCACAGAAGGAATATGCTCTTTTGTCATTATCTATGGCTTCCTTACTCAGGCCAAAGTCTGAAACCGAGACAGATGGACAGGAAGCGGAGCCAAAAGTAAGAAAAACAGGCACAGACATTACGTGGGCAGGAAAAAAATAATAGTTTGTAGTTTGGGACACTTACCAGTTATCTTAATGTGTCCCTCTTCATCCAGAAGAATGCTGTAGGGTAAAGATGAGCATCAACATCTGGTTCAGAATAATAACTTCATCAAATGAATTCTGGTGTGTGTATATGTGTGCGTGCGTGCGTGCGTGCTTGCGTGCGTGTGAGACAGTACTTTTCAGGTTTGAGGTCCCTGTAGATGATCCCCAGACTGTGTAGATGGTCCAAGGCCAGAGCCAGCTCTGCAAGGTAAAACTTGACATCCTCCTCTGTAAACATAACCTGAAATAAACAAATACATGTGTTTGTGCCAAATAATAACCAGCAACTGCAAGACAACATAGAAACTGAAACAAAGACACATTTGGACAGAAATGTAAGCAGGGAAAAGTGACCTGTGGGAAAAGAAAATCACTGAAACAATATAAATAAAGGGTAGACATCTACAAAATAATAATGAAATAGTTTCCCCATTGACTACAAGACATCTGTTGCCAACCAGTTCCAAAAATAATTATGACATAGCTCCCTATGTGGCTGTAAAACTGAGATGAGAAACAGTGTTAAGCAAAGTATTCAAAACCTCAACAGCTCATGTTGAAACACTGCACAGATTTGTACTTTTCTGAGGGAAACAGACAGATACATGTGGTAATAAATGTATCACAGCCATAATAGCCTTCAGCATATTCTTTAGTGTGATGGCTGTATAATGCATCTTGGAAAAAAAAATAAAACAAACTCATCTTTATTGCCATACTGACTGAGAGCCCAACTGATACTTAATTGTTTTACTGGGGCCAACACCAATAGCAATATTTGCGAGTAAAAACTTTAGATCACAATCTATTTGCCATGTTTCTGTAGAAAGAAATTGTTGAAATTGTTATTTTACAGTGGAACAATACATTTCTTAAGTTGCTCACAGCACACACTACCATCTGCTATGCTGTGACACATGACTCATGTGCCGTGCATACAAATTGCTGTCAACAGTGGAGACTACTGGACAAACTATGTGATGATAGCACTTACATTATTTCAAGTGCAATATGTCTTCTTTTGCACATCGCCCAGTGAATACGCCTGATAAAACTGACTAAAATACTGATAAACCTGTCATGAGCCAATATTGGCCAGTCCTCAGCCAGCTGATGTATCGGTCGGGCTCTAAGTGGCTGCTGAGGTGATTAGCCTTACAAAAAAACACCAGGTAGACTTCAGAAACATAGCTCCTCAGCTCCATTCAGGTTTTATTTATTTATTTCCCCTAGTGGCTGAAGTGCTCTGCGGTTAAGTCTACTTCTTTGTTCTCCGTTTGGTCATGAAATTACTGAATGTAAAAAATAGCTAGAAAATAGCTAGAAACCATTAGCCCCTGGACCACCCAGGGGCTAATGGTTTCCCAAAGAAAACATGAAAAGAAAAAAAATCTGTTGAATGTGGCTGCCCATTTCTGAGGTCAAGTGTATTGAACTACCACCTAACACTTTCTGTAGGCAAAGTTTGGGGATAAAAGAAGACATGACCTAGATTGCTGTAGTGCTTTTCAGGTAAGAGAGCATCAGTCCATCTAGATTAATGCGAGAGCTTTTAGTTTTTGACTCTTCTATTATATACATATAAAGAGACATTAAACATTACTGGCCCTTTTCTTAGTAACTATTAAATGAGTAAAAAAAAAAGAAAAAAGAAAGAAGCAACAATATGTTTCCCAGTTGTAAATATTAAATCTACATGTGAATTAATGTAGTCAGTCATTTTGGACAGAATATAAATATGGATACAAAATTCTGTTTAATCTGTTCAACTTGTGTACTTTGTGTACTGCTACGACTGAATGTGTGTTAATTATGTGGAAAAAAAAAACCCTAAGAAAGCTGAAAAAAAAAAAAAAATCCTCAGTCAGCCCAGTTACCTTTCAGCTTTCAATCATTCATCTGCAGATTTGTCCGTGTTTTGCTATTACTTTGTGTCTCCCTGCCTCTTTTTTCTTTATCCTCTCTCTCTCTCTCTCTCTCTCTTTCTCTTTCTCTCTCTCTCTCTCTCGCTCAGTGTCTCTCCATCTGTCCTTGCTCCTCCCTCCCTCCCTCATGTCTCACCTATTTTCCCTAGCCTTGGTGCCTCTTGTCTGTGCAGATGTGTCTGGCTCAATGTTTACTGTCTGCCTGGGTTCTTAACTTCCTTTACAAAAAAAAAAAAGTAAAGGTACAAGTGATAAGCCTGCATTCAGTGAAATCAAAAGTTGAAACAAATATAACAATTACATATGCAGCCATTTTTGACTCATGGAGCTATACAGCAATATTTTAGGAAATAGAAAAAATTAGCTTCAAACTGACCCACTTGACCTAAAAAATGTTTCCTGTAAGAAAGAAAATAGTTCCCTCCGACCTTTTTATGTATTTTCATGCATTTCGAAGTTATGTTGAACAGCAGTATAAGAGTAGCTTAGCTCTGATGTTGAGTGTCTGTGCGAACAAATAGCTGCCACATGATCCCATAGACCAGGAGAGGAAATGAGCTGAGCTAAAGTGCAGACACCTTTTTAAGCTTTGTCTAAGAGGAGGCCCACAGTCTCAGACTTATAATCCCCTGCACTATTGAATCTATGATATAAAGTAGTGATCTCATGACCACCATTTTTAAAAGTCATGTATTTGTTTGATAAAATTGACCATCATTCAGTAATTATTAGGGGTTTAATGATTGTGATGTTGATTTTATCGATGAATTGGTTATAAATTATTTGTCAATCTTTCTTTCTTTTTTTTTTTTTTTTTTTGGAAAAACACTGAATCAATCTTTGGCGCACACTGATAACTGAAATGTGTGTATTAGGGCCATTGTAGGGGGAAAACATTATGGAGCCCCGGGAAGGGGGTTAGTTAATATTCCCGTGAGAGATTAAAGTCGTAAATTTTACAAGAAAAAAACTCTGCTGATCTCATCAAATTCTACTTTGCAACTGGACTTAGCAACAAGGAAATACTCCTTATTTAAACCCAGGATCACAATATTTTCTTCTGAATGACCCAAGTCACAGCAATGTCTCTTCAAAGTCCATATGCTTGTAATAGTTCAGAAGAGTGGGCAACAGAAAATAAAGAGACTAGTAGGAGTTATGGCTCTCTGCCCTTCTGTTACTCATCTCTGTCTCGTTACACACATGCACTCGCTGTCTCTGTACACACTGCTCACTCTCTGTCTCTCTGACTATCACCTACGACCACAGCTCTATAGAAAACAAAAACAAAATGTAATGTGGGAGAGGCTTGTCATGGGTTAACTCAAGTTATTTAGCTAAAACAAAACAGCACCCTGTCTCATCAAACCTGCTCGATGACACAATTTTCAGACAGTTTGCAAAATCCAGCACACCTTGAAACAAAAATGACCTCATGTGTAATGTGATAGCCTAGACGCTGCTTTGCAGTTCAGGCATATAGGCCTGCAAGCCAGCATTTTAGTGATAATGTTAGCAGGTAGCTCTCTTATGAATGCCTCTACTACCATGCACTGACACCCTCAAGGGCAAGTATTTGACAGTATGTATACAAAGAAAGCAAAGGTCCCATCACCAGGTGAGGACAAGAATCTTCACAAACAGGCACTCCCAATGATTTGGTGTCAGTGTGATATATTATATAACTTGGAATCTGAATGATTGTTAAAAAAAAATAAATAAATAAAAATCTTGAAAACTAGTTGGTACATGGCTAAGAAGCCAGCAGCTGACACAGCTGGAATATTCAGCTCCAAGAAATCCTTGTGTCAGGATATTCTGCCCTGTTTGAAGTGAAGGTGGGCAGCAGCCAGGGACCCTATCAGCAGCATACATACCTCTTTTGACAAGCGAGTGAAAAGGTCTCCTCCTCTGAGGAAGTCCAGTATCAGATAGAGCTTCCCCTCCGTCTGGAAGGCTGCACACACACACACACACACACACACACACACACACACAAACAGACAGACAGACAGAGTATCAGTAATACAATATGTTGAGACCTGCAATAGGTAAACCTTCAAGCCTAGAAGCCTCCATGTGCTTGTATTTGGCAAGCCTGAGGTGTGAATGTAACTGTGAACATGAAGTCAGAGATTAAGCGCACTTATTAAACATTAACAAAAGGTTAAACATAATATAAAACAGTAATCCTCATACATTTCCATTATTTCATAACACGTTTTGAAAAGAAAAAAAATTTTTTTGCTTGGTAATAAAAAGCAGCACCTGGTCCGGTCTATGCAAGGGCACATACCAGCGAATTTACTGATGAACAGGATGTTCAGGGAGACAGACTGAAATCAACACCTGGACAGAAAGATCGGCAGACAACCAGACTTACCATAGTGCAGTTTAACTATAAATGGGTGGTTCACTTCTGCCAGAATGTCTCTCTCCATCTTAGATCGCACACGATCCCGAACTGAGTAGGAGACAGTTGAGGAAAGAGAGTTTATTTGCCTATAGGAAAATATTCATTCTCAGTTATTTATAGATAAGCTGATAAGACAAGCTTCATATGCCATAAACATGTCACTATGTTTTAATTTAGACAAAAAAGGCACTTTTGTTGATTTAACTGAAACTGAAACAGTCTGAGCCCGTAGTATTGCTGGTCTATGTTAAAGTTTCAATAACAACAGTGTTATAAAAGCATCTGTCTCCTTGACCCCTCCCCACAGTGGGACAGGATGAGACCACAACCACTGATACTATAAGAGGTGCAGGTCAAGAGGATTAAGGCTTGTACAGATACACCAAATCAGCACGTAACATCCCACCCTGCTTTTACAGTGCACCATCATTTACAATAATCCCATTTGACCCAAACCAGTTGATCTGAATCAAAAGTACAAACTAACCTCTTTTTTTTAAATATTTTTATTTATTTTTTTTCCAAATCCCCTTGAATATAGGGCATTCTGGGATCTGTGTATATCTCTGATCACCTCAGTGGATAAACATCATTTAATTGTAAACTATTACCTGATAATGTGTCCAATTTTGCATCCAGGGGGCAGTAATTTATTGCAATATCAATTTTGTCAAAATTTGGCGATTTTGGTGTCTTTATACATATATACCTCAGTGCAACTGTCAGACAACTGTACGAAAGTGACACTCCTCTACTCCCATCAAAACTTCCCCCTAAAATTTATTTTTAAAAGTTGTTTAAAAACGATTTATCAAAATAGTTAAATCCATCCTTTTAATCACATTTTTGACAGTTACATAGATATTTTAAACAATTAATAGCTTTACTGACTGTATCTTACATTGTAAAATACTGGTAAGCTTTAACATTGTTTTATGTGGTGTATGTCTTATGAAATAAGATCTAGTAAATTAGAAAACTACATTTAGACAAAAAACAGAAGTCACAGTCTGAGCCTATCCCTGTGCCTAAAGTTTCCTGTTGTGCCACTCTATATACTTGTCTCAGATAGTTTACAAGACGCAAGTATTGTGTGTTGCAGCTAACACTGTGTACTGTGTCTTTAAGGACTGTCATTGTTAATTATATAGCATGAAACATTCAAACTATGATCCTTGCATGCACAGTGATTCCAAAATGTGCTGAAAGATTTGCTACACTCACACACACACACACACACACACACACACACAGGTGCACACACACATGTGCATTGTGTAAACTGTCTCTCTTACCTTTCAGTGTGGCTTTCTTCAGGACCTTCATGGCATAAAGCTGCCCTCTGTCCGCTCCTCTGATCTTTCTCACCAGAAAGACCTGGGAATAAACATTCATCATTTTCATTTTCAGCTTTACTCAGGCAGAGTATTTTGTATAAATCCTAACACGTAGCTCATTTGAAAAAAAAAAAAAAAAAAAAAAGAAAAAAGTTTAACATTTCCAAAGGCCATTTTGTGGGAATGTTAGAAAAGACGTTCACACATTTGCTACTTAAGGAAATCTCATTAGTGGGATTTAGCTGAATTCTCTTTGCACAAATGCAAATCAGTTTGATTATTTCATTTCAGTTTCAATTGTGCACACTTGGGCTTCAGTTCACTCTCATCCTCGACAGTTCAGCAGCTGTGTTAATGTGGTTTCAAATAGACATACTCTAATGAAAAATAAGCATGAACACATTGTCAGCCCGACTCATTATGCAAATGAGACATTTTGGGTGCTCGAAACTGAAATGGATCGATCTCATCTAAAGATGTCCTGATCTATATTTTTGTCTTGAATACAGAAACATGTCAAATTTTGAGATCCGTCAACTCCTCACCTGCTATTTTTGGAATTAATTGAGACATTAAAACCCCAATAAAGTCAGCACAGCCAAACTCAACTGTGACACGGAGCACAACTCAGAATGTCTGTGGTGAAACTAATTGCATTCAGTCTTTCAAACAACTAATTAGTAATTAATTTATAAACCTTGTGGTACACATGCATGGGAGCAGAGCCAGCTTTAGTGCGGCTCCTAATGATCCACCGAATAGTTAAAGCCCACACTGTCCACCGCTGAGACAGGCCTGTCATCCAGCGGAGTGAACTCAGTAATACTCTGCTATTTATTTATTTATTTGTTTATTTTTAGCTTTTCATTGCTATGACCTAATTAATCAGAATTTCTCAGTGCTCCCTCTAATTATCTTAATGTTTGCAGCTTAGGCTCAGCTACTGTTTGTTAGAACTCTTTGTACTCTTTCAAATGTGTATCTTCAAATGCACGGTTAAATTAGTAGTATTGTAATTAGCTCTGCTGCTGCCGCCCCTCCAGACACTTACACTGCACACATTACAATTAGCTGTTAGACATTTCTTAGTCTCCAGTACAAAGTAATTCCAGACTGTAGCCGACATATCCTTTTTTGTTTTTAATAAAAGAACGTTTGGATGTTAATGCATTTTCATCAGACTCTGATGAAGATGTATCAACGTCGAAATTGCACCCCATAGTAAAAGGCTTAATCTGATCGTGTTGCCCCAGAGACCTCCTGTCTTTTATGCTTGCTGTCCTGCTCCTGTGATGCACCGATCTGCCAATTCCTAAAAGCAGATGTGTGGAGGATTTGTTTTGATATACTTTTTATGTCACTGTGTGTAAATGATTGACGGGGGGACACTAAATGAATGTAAAGTGTGCCCGCTTAAACAAAATGGGCGCACTTTAGGTAAGATTCCATCCAAATTTTGTACATAAAATAAGAGCATTTTTGAAAATATGCACATCAATGCATATTTCCATCAATTATGTGACTAAATTACCTTTAAAAATGTACTATTTTATGCTGCTACAGAATCAGAGTTGGACAAACAAACAGTTCAGAGGATTCTTGCTCTGGCAGGGGTGGTACCAGCAGCCTTCACTCAGTTGTACATGGCTGTGTTGTGCTTGTGTACCCTCATCCGCTGCCATGTTTGTTGCCAATAAACAGATTGGAAACTGATGCCAGAAGTACCTGCTTCATCATCATTTCTTTGAATAAACTTTTTCCATCAGCCTTCATTACATTTTCACTTTGTCATTAACTTATTCATCTCAGACAAGCACAAAAACCTTTGTTGCGCTTCTGAGAAGTTCGAGTGTTTCCATTCAAACTTTCTAATGTGCACATTCAGTATTCACATAAAAATAGGTGGCTAGAAACCCCACTATCATAAAGAGAAGAGAAGATAAGATAAGCCTTTATTGTCTCATAAGAAGAGAAATTTGCCTCAGACACGCAAGAGCTGCAAAGCGATTCATAAATAACAAATCCCCTAAAATGTAGGACAGTGTGGAACATCTGTGCATTCATTCCATACTTAAAGCTAATGTACCTTACATTAACATAATGTACATTCCCTGTACAATATTGCACTTCATTCACTATTGTGTTGAGCTTTCCTTGCTTATGCCTTTCCCTGCGCTATTAGCAGATGGGGCGCTGAGACTACATGGCAGCTCCGGGATGCCTGGATTAATTCAGCTTTATATTTTACCCTGTTTCGCTTCAAATCCGATTGGCAGGTATGTTGCCCTCAGCCTTGTGAGTCAGAGAATCTCTCGTTGTTGCAGGCTGTGAGATTTGGCTGGCTCACGAGGCTATGCTGCCCTGTCATGCTACCCAACAAGTTGTAACAGCCTACATGAAAACCTTGTGTGCACATCATTAAATGGTAAGACAGGGTTGTTTAATAGACAGTAAAGGCTGGCTGATTGTTCCAGGCCAGTAAGATTAAAGGAATACTCCAATGTTTTAGGTAAAAATACTCTTTTTCCAACTTACCCAGATTAAGGCAAGATGTTCGATACCATTTTGACCTCTGTATGTCCAGTGGTTCGGTTCCCATTGGTATCATTTTGTGTTAGCTTAGCATAAAAGCTTGAAGTCTATGGGAGACATTAGCCTGGCCCCATCAAAGTAAAAAAACAGCTTTCTTATCTACACAGTGCATTATGTCTGCCCAAACGTATTCCTTTCAGATGATGACTTGAGACTATGCTTTTACTGTATAGGTCACGATGGAGAGTGTTAGTCCAGTCATTTTATGAAAAAACCTAGGACAAATTGCAAGAGAAAAAAACTCAACTGATTTTGTATCCTCAGTTTGTCCTGAGTGAGGGAAAAAAGTCCCAAGGAATCCCATTGGTGGAAAGTTTTGAAAATCACCTATATATGACCACATATTGCCAAAAAAACACTGTTTTTAACACACGGGGAAAGGGGTTCCAAATTTTACTTTCAGATATCACTATAAAAATTCACAAGTTGATTACACACACAAAGACAAGAAAAAAAGTCAATTACCAGTTCTTTGAATTATTCTGTTTACACATGCATATCACACATTATCTGATTTGATATGCACTAATAAGGAATATAAGGAATAAATGCCAGAACAGATATTTAAACAGTGAATTAAAAGGTCACTATATATATAGTAACCTTTTAATTCACTGTTATATAGTAACCTTTTAATTCAAGGTTTTCAAATTTTCAAATTTCAAATTCAAATTTTGAACCCCATTCACCTGTGTGTTAAAAACAGTGTTTTTTGGTAATATGTGGTCATAAATAGGTGATTTTCAAAACTTTCCACTAATGGGATTTCTTGGGACTTTTTTTCCCTCACTCAGGACAAACTGAGGATATAAAATCAGTTGAGTTTGCTTCTCTTGCAATTTGTCCTAGGTTGACCCCAATTTTGGCATAAAATTACTGGACTATGTCATTTGAATGTAATTTCAGCCAGTATGTCCACTTAGTACGACAACCTGGTTGTCCAGCATGGCTGCAAGATCCAAAGAAAGGTGGGCCAAATCACAAAGTTTCTCAACCCAGAGTCACACAAGCAGGTCTGAAATTAGTTCTTAAAATTAGAGATAACCCCAATCTTGTTCTTCACCCACAGACTTAGCAAATGCCTTTGAGTCGGAGTTATAGGCTTCCTCAGTGCAGATAAAAACAGGTTCAGACATCCCTTTGTCCCCAGAGCCATTAGAGCACCACGTTACAGCAACAGTACATGTGTGGTATTTCATGTTGGTCTGCTTCTTTTTGATGTTATACTATTACTGTTGTCTGTCTGTGTCAAAAAAATAATGCATGAAAGTCCAAGACAAATTTCCCTCCTAGAGCAATAAAGTATAATTTGTAGCAAGATTTGTAGCAAAAAATGTGGAAAAACAGTTTTGAGCCATAATACTTTTATGGTTGAGTCCTGTATTGTATGTGTCAGTATTAGTGTCAGTGTTATTGGTTGGGTGGTAGTGTTCAGGTTGACATTGATTTCCCGTCTCTCTGGAGGATTTCCGTCCTGATCAGCTGGATTTGTGATCTCACTCAGCTCTACTTTACATGATCTGAGGTTAGAGACAAGGTTTTTACCTCAAGTTTCATTGGTTATGATTTATGTTGATATCTTACTATACCTTTCCATAGGAGCCTTGTCCCAGCACCTTAAGCAACTGGAACTGAGAGGGGTCTGCTTTCTCACAACCCTCCTTAACATGGTGGCTGATATCAATCTCCTTCAGTATACTGTCATCCTGAGGAAAGAGAAACAGAGACAGAGAGGTAGACACCACACTTTTGTACAATGTGATGTACTCATAGACTATATGGACAAAAGTATCGGGCCACCCACACATTACACCTACAGGAGTTTTTATGACATCCCATTCTAAATGCATAGGCAGTAATATGCACTTGGTCCCCCCTTTGCAGCTAGAACATCTTCCACTCTGCTTTCTACAAGAGTTTGCAGTGTGTCTGTGGGAAGTTTTGCCTGTTCATCCAGAAGAGCATTTGTGAGGTCAGACACTGATGTTGGATGAGAGGGCCCGGCTCGCAATGTCCGTTCTAGTTCACCCTAAAGGTTTTGGATGAGGTTGAGGTCAGGGCTCTGTGCGGGCCAGTCAAGTTCCTCCACACCAAACTCACTCAACCATGCCTTTATGGAGCTTGTTTTGTGCACTGGGGTATAATCATGCTGCAACAGAGAAGGGCCTTCCCCAAACTGTTTCTACAAAGCAAAGAAATGTCCAAAATGTCTTGGTAAGCTGAAGCATTAAGATTTCCCTTCACTGGAACTGAGGGGCCGAGGCCAACCCCAGAAAAACAAGCCCACAGCATTATCCCTCCTCCACCAAACTTTAATGTCAGCACGGTTGCAAGTGATGGTGGAATATCTAGGAGGGAAGAAATTTCACAAACTGACTTGTTGCAGTGGTAGCATCCTATTGCATTACTACTACAGTAGCACGCTGGAGTTCAGTGAGCTCTTTAGAATGACCCAGTCTTTCACAAATGTTTGTAAAGGCAGACTGCATGGCTAGGTGCTTCATTTTATACATCTGCACCAATGGGACTCAATGAAACACCTGAATTCAGTGATTTAGTTGTGTGTCCCAATACTTTTGTTCATATAGTGTATAGAGATAGGGACCCACAGAGGAGTTAAAATATATATTCTGTTTTTGCTGTTCAAATTGGTTTGGATTGCATTTAAAGTTTCAGTGAAATGAAACTTTAGATGCAAATGTTTCACCTTTATCTATCAGCTATTAGCTATTTCACAGTATGCACAACAGGTAAACAAAATGTTGCTGTATTGTCAGAAATACAGACAGATGTTACAGTATTTTTTTTTTTTTTTTTTTTTTTTTTTGTATTTTTTAAAATCCAATTACTTTTGCTTCCTGGAAAATAATATCTCTTTACTGATAACGGTATTCTTTGTCTCAAATGAAACTGCCTCTCTGTCTCTTCACAGAAGAAAGCTGCTCTCAAAACACTGATTCACTGTGATTTTGAACAGCTGTGCAATGCTGCTCATGTACCATTAATGCCAGTAAGACATACTTAACAGAAGATGAGAGAAGCAGAGACAATTTTGTGTTGGCCGGATGTGGCTGTTGCACTGACAACAGTTTGTTGCCGTTATGAAATTACGACCTTATCACACACAGTTATGAGAATAGACAAAGTAAGTCACTCTTACACACACACACACACACACTCACTGCTGATAACCTATAAACAAGCAAATAGTTGCTGTAAAGGTATCGACTGGGTCACTGGCCTTGAAACTGTTACATAAACTGCCTTTTTCAGCCTATTCAGTTTGCTCAGTGGAGCGAGTGACAGACCACGAACCTATGGCACCGCTTACATTGGTTGATATGAATATGTGTCTGAACAGCTGCCAATGAGACATAAAAGAGTTCTCCACTCTGTTTTTAGGGAAGTTTGCCTTGTATCAAATGCTTATAGGCCCTGCTAGACCTAGAAAGGTAGTAGCAGGAACAAACCTTTAAATCTGGCACAGCCACTGAAATCAGAGTTCAAAACCCCTAGTATTAAGTTTGATTTTTTTGTTTGTTTGTTTCAGCTTTTGATAGTTTCTAGTGAGGAGACAACTTTGAATTGTGCTTGAACGCAGATTATTTTTGAATCAAAATCATGGTTGGGTGGGGAGTTTGGATTTGCAGCTTAACTTAGTTGAGTCTGATTGCGGTGGCCTAAAACCTTGAACTGCAGTGAAGTTGGGGTTAATACTGTTGAAAACATCATGTGTTACATCCACATGTGCAGTACATTCTCTCACTGAGTCGCCGTTTGTTGGACTGTAAGCATAGACACAGTTGAGGAGGGAACAGTCCAGCTTTTTCGTACTAGCTGTATTAAAACTTTCTTTGCTATTCTGTCAGTTTCTGTGTTTGTGTTTCTTTTTTTTCTTTTTTTTTGCACTGACACAATCAGATACACCTTGACAGTTTAGTCGCACAAATGATCTAACAGTTCCCATTTTCAGTAGCAGATATGATAATATCACCTTGAAAAGTGTATTTCCTACTCAAAGCAACACACAGTTTTATTTATACAGCTTGATGTTGCATAAGCCTAGTGCTCCACATTGATTTTTCAGTCATTCCTCTGGCTTGTACGACTGACAAAATTGCCTGCTGCTGTCAAAAATTTTTGAAGCCCTGTTAGATCGAATTTCCATCAGAGTTGTCAGATGCTCCCCTCCTGGTATGGCATTGATCCTTTCCTTTTTGGAATCACAGTCATCGCTTATAGTCTGAGTCAATGTAGGTAAAAAGGGTAAAAAGTTCTCTTGTTAGTGTTTGGAAAACATTGTTTGATGCTGCCTCTGCAGAGGGATCTTGCTTATTTAAGGCTGGTTTGATAACTCAGACCTCTGTTCATTATGTTACCCTATCCATGTATTCTGGAGTAGCACAGAATCCAGCATAACCACAGATGAATCCTCGGATATAAGCCCAGACCTTAATGGGAGTAGGACATTGAACTGCTTGCTATTGTAATTTGGCTACTTCAGAATAAAATTGTGATTAAAAGTAGTAATCAACTTTAATTACCACCAATTGGAAAGTGGATGTTAGCAACAGCCACAGTTCTTTCCAATGGCAATAATACATGTAAAAATGGCCACCGTTCTGACCATCCTGCCATGCTGATTTGAACAGGAAAGTCTGTTCCAATTCAAGGTCTGTGGCTAAAAGACTGGAAACGAGGCTTGACAATACAAACAGTTTGCTTAACCAACATGGTATCCAAGTACACAGTATCAGGGATGCCACCCATCACTCAAAGAACACAGCTTCAAGGCTGTGTTATTTCAGCAAGTATGCACCCTACTTAAGTGTCCTTGAACAAGACACGTAGCTGACTCTGACCTCTGACCCTCGTGTGAATGGAGGCAAGCCAAAAGGGAACAACATGGTACCACATTATTATTTCGGACAGGCTGGCAGAGAGGGTAAACAAACAGGCAGAAATGTAGGGAGGCAGATATACAGCTGGCCGAGTCAGAGAGACAGACAGGCGGTCATGCAAAGAGGCAACCGGACAGACAGGTGGATGGGCTGTCAGGTTGATTCATCAGTTTGGCCACAACAAGGCAGGGGGGAGAACAGGAAGGGAGGGGAGAGTTTCGTCTATTTATATCTCAAATATACAGGTGGATGTGCTGCAAACAGGATACAGCCCGCCCACCCACCTTTACTTGTCTGTTTGGGATATAAATAGACTACTGGTGCCCTGGCCCACCAATGAAACAGTCTGTCGGTATCAGTTTGTCTGTCAGTCTGAATGTCTGCGTGCCTGTCTCTCTATGGGTCTCTCTGTCTCTGTCTATCTGTCTCTATTTCTGACCTTCTCCTCCCATCACCTTTTGGTTTCTGGTATCATACTGTTTACTATTACTGTAGGCAGACATAGAAACAGCTGTAATGGCAAAGCAAACACTCCTGCACCGAGCCACAACGAACCAAATCATGCCCTCAGACGTTACCTCCAGCACCCACTATCACATGCACACACATGCAAACACACACACAGACAGACTGTTGCTCAAATGCTCAGCCACTTTCACGCATATACACACAGAGGCTACTGTATACTTTTTGTTATTGCTTGCTGTCTTGTCCTTCATATGCACACACACACACACACACACAAATATTCCTCCACAATAACACAGCGTCCTTTTCAGTGCACACACACACACACACACGCACATACAAAAACACTCTCACAACCCCTACCTGATAGAAGTTGTACTGTTTCTAGATAAAAACACACATACATACTAACCTCTAGTTGACAGAAGCTTGTGTTGTTCTTGTTTCTTGCCGCCTTGTTCTTCAGATAGATGGAAAACCATCTCCGCACTGTGAATTTTCGCATGCCGGTATCCATGGCAACAAGGAGTCCTGTATATCTATCCCATAATAATAATAACAATAATCTCCCTGTGTGTGTGTGGGGTGGGTGAGAATGGGGAGGGGGTCCCAAGGCAGAGACAGATAGAGAGATCTTCTTTTGCGTCTATTGGTTTCTATTTGTCTCTCAGTTTCTTGATTGGTTCATCTCTAGTGCAGCGGGTGCTTCTTAGTTTTCCCATCATTCGCATTCGCTCTTCGTCTCGCTGCTGCTGCTGGTCCTCCACCGTTTATCCCTCATCCGCTTCAGCTGCTGCCAGGAGCCAGGAGGTCACACCGTTAGACAGGCAGGCAGACGGGGCAGGTCCTCCGGCTCGAGACTGTTTTCCGTTTGCAGCAGGTTGGCAGCGTGAGGCTGCAGGGAGAGATGACGAACAAATCTGTTCTGCTGAATCAGGACAGACAGAGGTGTGTGTGAGCTCCCTCGCCTTCCCTCTTCCCATTTCCCTCTGTGTGTGTGTGCCCGTGTCTGTGTGTGTTTGTGTTCATCCCCTCCTGATTCTCTCTCTCTCTCTCTCTCTCTCTCTCTCTCTCTCTCTCTCTGCAGAACAAGGGATTGTCACCAGTCACATTGTGCGCCAGGAGAGATCCAACCCCTCCCTTCCTCTATCCCTCCGTGTTCCTCCCCCTCTCCTCTTCCTCCCCTCCCTCCTCCTCCTCTCTGTGTCTCCCTATCCTTTTCCTCCCACTAGCACACAGCAACAGCTGGCTTGGTCACATGGTGGAACACATCTACCTCTCTCTCTCTCTCTCTCTTCCTCTACCTTTCTCTCTCTCCCTCTCTGTCTTACATGACATCCAGTGACACTCACCCACATACAGGCGCACATGCTGACAAAACAGAGCAGCATTGAACAGTGCAGAGTGGAAAAGAACAGCAGATATCTGTGAAAACCATTGTGGCTCAGACTCTGTCAGAATTCAATGGAATTATAATGGAAACTAGGGTGGTGATCAATGCACAGATCCATAAAAATGATGATACAATCTGAGGGCAGCGGTCACTGTGGGTACAGGGAGATCTGGTCGATCACCGGGTGCACGTGTGTGTGTGTGTGTGTGTGTGTGTGTGTGTGTGTGTGGTGGTACCTGGATCTGTCACATCAGCAGCTTTGCAGAGCTGCAGTGTTACATAATCAGAGAGGGAGAGAGAGAGAGAGATACTGAAATAGGAGGAGAGAGAGAGAGAGAGAGAGAGAGAGAGAGAGAGAGAGAGAGAGAGAGAGAGAGAGACATTTGCTGAATGGAGTGGGGAGGAAGGTGAAGTGAGGAAGGCCTGGTGTTTTTCCTTGGCCAGCAGTCCGTGCACGGCCTGGTCTTTATAATTTATTTTAATGTATAAAATATTCTAACCTGAGTAACTGAAACAGCAGGCTCCAACCTGACCTAGGCATATCATGAAACCACATCCTCATGTTTTCATGTGTTTCAAAGGATTTTGGCCACATTTAAAATCTAACTGGCACACATTTGAGGTGTGCTTTACCAATATTGCAAATGTAATCGTAGCTCTCCTGTAGTAGGTCTGCTGCTGCTCTGTGCTGTGGGAGGAGATTTGGGATTATGTCTTTGTCCCAGTGGGATTAAAGTACTATAATGAGATCACAGCATTAATATTCATACACATGGAGCAGACATACAGTAAACAGGCACCCAAAAAGACTGACAGATAGAAAGACTGATAGGCAGGTTTGTCAGTGCTCGATAACATACAAAATCACTTATACATCAGTCTCTAGCTGACAGAAGTTATACTGTACCGAGACACACAGACAGACATTTCTGCATTAGTTTGCTTACTGCAGGGGCATACAGCCCTGCAGTTATATTCACCACCAACTCAAGGTAAAGACGAGGCTGAATTCACTTTCAGTTACATAATTTCCAAAAAAATATTCACTGGTCTGTCCAGAACATCAGCTCCCTGCTGTAAATAGACCGCACCTAAACATACACTGCTATATAAGATATATCCAGTATATTTGCTGGCCAATATTAACTGCTCACAGATACATAAATCTATCTATTTATCTATCATTAGTAGTAGTAGTATTACTAATTATTTTGACATTTATTTTTTTGATCATGACAGTGGAGGAAGAGACAGAAAAGGCAAAGGAGAGAGAGGGAGTCACATGCAGCAAATAGCTCTGCTCAGGATCGAACCTGGGCTGCTGCATCAAAGATTTTATACATGCTACTACCAGGTGTGTTACTACTATGTGCTGTGTCAAGAATTTAATTTTTTTTTTTCAGCTGTAAAATATAACCTTCAGTACATCTCTATTACAGCTCTTTGATTACCAAATGAAGAGTCCATGCTACAATATTTTTTGAGGTTTAAAAAAAAAAAAAAAAAAAAAAAACATAGCTGTATTGGTTTGTGAATGGAGCTAAGCCTGCTGGTAGAACTAATCAGGCAGCCAAAAACTGCACAAAAGTAACCACTTAAATCTATGATTACAATGATTTCACCAGAGGAAAATGACTAACACGGTTTACTTTAACAAGCAGCTGAAAATACACCATATGTCAATATTAGAGCATGCTGGCAAACAGGCATAGATGTCGGGTTTTCTTGACATTTAAAAAAAAAAAAAAAAAAAAAAAACATTTAAGAATGACAAGCACAAGTTCTGTAAATTTCAAGGGTTTTATTCCAAAACACTAGGTATCCATTTTTAGGAAAAAAAATGCTACCTGAAATTCATGAGGCAAATTTAAAAAAACATACATGATTGTGTTATCACAAAATGAACAATTTCAGAAGGAAATGTCTTTTGATTACTCATTCCTTCAGAGGTAACCCATAATGTTTAAACTTTAATGCCGGCAGTCAATATGTCAGAGAGGGTATCATTTTTTTTTTTTTAAATGTGCAATAAAATTTCAGCATTCATTTGATGTAACTATTACTTACATCAGATTTTCACTGTTGAGTTATTCCTCTCATACTAATTGAGTTTGCATACAAAAAAACAACAAGCAGCACCAATAGACCAACCAACAAGTTATCATAAGTATTAATAATAAAATTAATGTGTGTGTGTGTGTGTGCCTGAGTGTGATTCCATCTTGTGTAACATTTCTCCTTCACACTCTTGACAAGTCATCATTGTACACTGAGGGTCTGAGCCAAGCTAAATGGCACTGAGAAAAAAAAAATCCAGTCTGCCCGGCTAGTCCTGGGGTTGTAATCTCATTTGTCAAAAACCAGTCCGGCATGACTCAAACAATCAATGACCTGAAGGAAGCGTCTCTTCCCCCGTGCCAATCACATCTTGTGCACACGCCTCATGCACTGCTGCTGTGTACTCTCACTTCCCTTCTTAGCCCTGCCAACTGTAGCTAGGGTTGTCAAAATACTGTAGCTATAAAATGGCAGAGAGGGGAGCCAGTGTGCGAATTCTTATTTCCCTATTTCATCAACATCGGAGTGACATGCATGAGCTCATATGAGGGTGGGAGCGACTTGGAGGAGGTACTGAATCTCAGGTGGACGGAAGGTTTGAGAAAGTTGTTTGAGTACAAATTTTCACAAATTTCTGCCCATTCTACAAAGTTACGTACACAAGCTTTAAAATGGCCTGTGATGTCATCATTTGTTAGCATTTGTGAGACTTACGGATCAAAAAATTGATCATCAATGGGATAAATTAATGGAGTTGTTAAAATGATTTATGACGTGGAAATTTGTTTGTATATGAAGAAAGAAAGACTTTCAAACATTTTGTATAATGTTGTAACAATTAGTATAATTTTAAGAACAAATTGCTAATGGCTAAGTGGTTGGCCTCTTAATTTTCATACATTACAGGAATCCTTGACAAACAATAACAGACTGTAGAGAAATCTACTGTTTGTCATGTCATGTCTCAAGTCGGAAATGTAGTACAGACACTAATCACAGAACAGCCAGCTGTGATATATTTAACATACTTGGCAGTGTCTGCTTTTTTGTTTGCAAAAGAATTATTTGGGTTAGACAGGAGCACAGTTAAATCCTACATTAGAGAAAAGTGTAGATAAAAGCGTCACAGTTTTAAATGCCTTCTTAAATCACAAACTGTGGCAAGGATGATTATGTAAAAAAAAAACTCACAGATTTTCTCCATAGACAGAATGCGCTGGATCCAGAATTATATACTTGGGTCAAGGTTTGCGCTCAATGTTACGCCAGACTTGACATAATGTCTAAAATGTCTATCTGACCAATTGCTACATCCCTGAGAAACATGATGTGCACTGTGGGATTCATCAAATAGCGGAGATCAGAAAAGACACAATGCAGTAGTGGAGTGTATGTGTGTGTGTGTGTGTGTGTGTGTGTGTGTGTGTGTGTGTCCCTGGTTTTCCTAGTTTATAAAAAAGCAAAGTTCAAGTATATCACATATCACTGTCATTAAAGCTGTGTTGTTCGTAATCAACAACAGGAGGGATAGAGTACCAAGAAGACAGCATGATTGATCTGATGGGAACCAGCATATCCAATAATTCTAGGAAAAAGGAATGTGCATGAATGTTAGTACAGCATTAGTGTTAGTTCCTATATACCCGTACATGTATGGGTGTGTGTGTGTTTTGGGATGTAGGACTGAGAGTAGGTCTGATTGTTTCCGCATATGTGTGTGTTTGTACAAAAGTGGGGCTGTAGTGTGTGGCTGCATGCCTGCGTGTGTCTCAAGGCACAGCTGGATAGTAGACAGGCATATTATGGTCACACACACTGAACCCAGATGTCTTGTGAACACCCATGGGAATGGCCTGGTCACCCCTCACGATGGTTTCCATGGTAATGTGTTTGTCACAGTCAAGGAGGGTGAATTCGGGGCTGAAACAGATCTCAATCTGACCCAGAGTCTGGACATCAACACCCTGTCAAATACAACACACATTTACACAACAGTTACAAAATAAATATACATGCACAAATAGTAATTTTTATTTGTGTGAATTTTTCATGATGGGAGGTCATACCTTTGATGCTGATGGAGGGACACACTGGATTTTAACTTTCACCCCATAGAATGTCTCTATAGCTGTCTCAATATCTGAAAACTACACACAAACACACACACACACACACACCATTACACAAATGCATACATAGATATTATTCTTTTTTTAAATAAAGTAGGCATACTATAAAAGGCACTGATAACATTTTTGAAGGCTGCTACCAATACTAATAGTTTTGAACTGACACAATATTTTGCGCAAACAATGACACGAATATTGATGATTATAATATCAAAGGCCCCCTTTTTCCATTTATGTCCCTTAAAATGTCTGATCTTGACAATGCTGACTTGCATCTGTGCAAAGTTTGTCACTACAGAGGTATTTTCACAGTTCTCTCCTGATGGTGGCGTTGTCCGTGTACACCTCTTAAGATCTGAGATTCAGACGTACCCTGGGCCTGCGAGATTTGGTACAACACAAATCCGAAAGCAAATCCTGTCAGCTAACTCATATCATTAGCACCAGTTCTGTCAGTCGCAGTGCTGGCCTGCTGGTCATGATTTGTTTTCCAAAAAGCAGCAAGACAAACATGAAACGGCTGTTTCATATGAACAATATTAGTGTAACTAAGAGTTATGCGGGAAAAAAAATGTTTTCGTTGTTAGATTATGAAATACAGCACAATTTTCATTTGTGTTATGGGACAGGACTTCCGTCTTCAGTGAACAGAGCTCTGGTTATGAGCCGGTGTGCCAGGAGGCAGGGAGGTGAGCCGGAACTATTTGCATATTCATAGTTCTGTGCGTTTTTAATGAGGGCAAGATTTAAGCGGTTTTAATGAACTGAGGGATGTTTTTTTAATGGAAAAATCTAACTATGTAATGTTTATGAAGAGATATTATTTTTAGGGGCTTAATAAATGACTGAATTGGGATAAAGACAAAGCAAAATAGAAAAGACCTACTGAGTAGTATTTCTCTGAAGGGATGATGTTGAATTTCTTCAGCATGCTGCAATAACAGAGGCAGAAGATTTACATTCGAGGCATTTAGCTGATGATCTTATCCAGAGTGATTTGCATTAAGTAAATCATTAGAGTTAGTACCTGTGAATCAGCCAAAGGGCAAATAGCCAATCAGTGAACAAGCACAAGAGACATGCTGATGAGTAAACTGACTGAGTAAAGACATGTATGCATGTGTGTGTTTTGTACCTATTCAAATCCACTTTATGGTAAAGCTCCAGAGCCTTGCTGAAGTATTTATGCTGGCTGTTGAGAGAGGGTACTTTGGCTGCACAGGTACCATGTTTGCACCACTCGTACTTCCTGTTAAAACAGATCAGCCAAGAAATAGCAGTAAGTTCTCTGATACGTACAAAGCTAGAAAAACGGCTACATGCAGTATAATGTGTGTGGTATCGAACAGGAGAGAAGCAAACAGACATTTTGTTATCCTAGAGCCCTAGAAATCTATTCTAAATACCAGTAATAAAAATCAATCTGAAAATACGATTGTACAGTAAAGTATAATACACAGATTTTTAAACAAAAAGATAGGTATATACTGTATGATATGATAAAGTACAGGGGAGTAAGCTATAACAGTAGAATTTTCAAGAAGAGCAGTCCGTATGGCCACTTAGAAACATAAACAGATAATAAAACTGTAACAAGTAAAACAATACATAGTGCGGATGTACTATTATGTGCCTGCCGTCAGCAACACATATTAGTGCTCATGTTTGTTATAGCAGCATACCAGAATACACAAGAGAATAATGTTGTAGCAACTGGATTACATTAGATAGATATGGTCAAAATATGGAGTATGCTACTAAGATACAATACCAGAATGAGGAAGTAGACGGGTGGAGTAAGTCAGGCCAACTTATTTTCATGTCTGGAATCAGGTCCTAGAAAAGCACACACCCACAAACACATTACTGTATCTGAAATGTTTTAGCAATATGGACCAGTTCATTTGCCACATACCTAACTGTATGGCTCCTATTGGTTTTAATGATACATACATATGTACATACATGCATCATTTATTGAGAGTTTAACAGTGTGCAGACCTCACTCCTTTGTACCCTGAATTTTTTTTTTTTTTTTTTTGTCTTTCACCTGATTAATTTTCCTGCATATGTGCACACTTGGTTCCTCTCCTATCGGTTTTACACCGCAGAAACGGAATGAGTAAAATTGGCGTTGTACAGGGCAGCTGCTAATGGGACAACTGGCAGCCGTCTTTGGGGAACTGACTGAATAACTTTATTGACAGCTCCATCACATAACCAACAAGCATTTTTAAAAGTATTGGCAGTGGAAAATATTTACCCTGATGATTTCAACACAGAAACAAACCATTTGATGTGACAATGGAAAATGTTTTTTTTTTTTTTTTTTTTTTTTTTCCATTTTCATGCATGACCTTCACCAACATAAACAAACTCCTCTGCCAATATGGTGACATCATGAGAGAGAGAGAGGGAGAGAGTGAACAGTGCTATACCTCTATCAAAGAAGAGTTGAAATGCCATGATGAATTGCAGTCAATCCCTTTATCTGGCCTAGAAAACAATCACATTCACAGTTAGATATCTTGTTGTCTCTCTATTGCTCATTCACTCATACAGAGAGAGCGTGAGAAAGACAGTCTGTGTGTGTGTATGTGCATGTGCATATGTGTTTGTATGTGAAGAAGCAGAGGGAGAGAGAGTCAATATGATGGATTTAAACAACCCGTCAAACCAGTGTTTTTGTCCCAAGTATGCATACTAAAGTGACCAATAGTTCACAAGTAACTCTGTCTCTGTAGTCATTTTTCAAGTTCTCTGTTGGGCTTTACAGTAGACATCTTTGTATAACAAATTAACAGACAAAAACCTTTTCATATAGTATACATTCACTGACAACCACTGTACAGAAGCCATAATACCGACTAAGGTGCTGTTTAGTGTTTGTGGTCGTGCAGAACACACCTTTACTTGGTTAACAAATACATCCACACCCTGACTTACCAGAGTCCATGTAATGTCCAGTAGCTGATGTTGAGATGGCAGTGTTCCCTCTGCAATTCATACACACAAATATTATTTCATGTAGACGAACAAATACAACACTTGGAAGCTTTGCTGTTATTGTTATTATTATTCAGTGATAATGGGGTGACATTGTTCCACCAGATAATAAGAGGGGAAAACCTGCAACTTCATTAAAGCTGCACTAATTCCTGACCACTAGAGGGTGTTGAGAGCTCAAAATGTGTCCTGTTTCTGGATTCACAGTAGTTGTACCAAAAAATCAAAGTTCAGGCAAAAACAAACAAACAAACTATATATATATATATATACATATATATATATATATATATATATATATATATAGTCTCTGATGTCTAATTCAAAGAAGCCTTTTAGCTGCAAGGTAGGCTGCTTTGAATAAACTTTTGTTGCAATATTGCTGAATTCAATGTTGCAACAGAACAAAACAGTTGCAGTCAGATGAGCTTATTTGGGCAGATGAAGAAATTTAGAAAGCTCAGACCAGGCAGTACCGTGCTAGCAGTAAAGAGCACCCACAAAGAAGACCCACAGTGATGACTCTCACAATGCAAGGGGGCATTTTACTGTGACAAAAAAAAGCCTGTAATATAGCTTAATACGTAAGGTGCATTAATCAAAAGGATCTAAAAGAATGAAAGAAAAAAATATGAATGGATGGAAAATAATAACCATAATCTTAATCATAATCAGCTGAAAAACAGAAACAAAAATATTTGTGGTGATGAGGATGTGATGACGTTATGAGGATGTGGTTTCCTGCATGCCTCTTTCAAAAAAGCAAGATAGATTTAATATTAATGATATTAATTATATTAATATTAATATTTACAATTTTAACTGCTAACATCACATTTTAAGTAATGATACTGATTGTTTTTTTTTTCCAGAATCAGAATAAAAAATTTTATTGATCCCTGAGGGGAAATTGGGTAACTGTTTTTTTTGCCAAGATTACGGAAGCTCTCTTGTTGTTTATTGTGAATTGTTTGCCCCTGTGAGCCTCTTGTTTCTATATTTTTGAAGTTTTTTCGCAAGTAAATGAACAATGATTTCAAAGAAAAATATTCTAAATGCTGTATTTACATAATCTGAGAGCTAGAAACTTCCAGGTTCCTCATCGGATTCCCCTAAGGAACTACAAAGACTGCTGACTCGAAACAGGAACTGCAAAGAGACAAATATGGACAACGTCCGCGGTTTGTGGTTTGCCAGCTCAGTCTTGGTATACACAGTATCTACTTAATATGTTATATTCTGTTACATAAGTACATGTTGTAGACTTTAGCCTAGATTGATAGCCATGGCATTATCTAAAAAGCACATACAATCTGTCTTTGTCTTATTGAATATATTACTTTTAATCTTTCCTGCATAATAAAAATGAAAATGGAAAAATAAAAGTACTGTATACTCCAGTGACTGTTAGTTCGATGTTGCGTAATAAGATCCAGATTGTTGAAATGCAGCTAGTCTCATGACTCATTAGACATCACATGATATTTAAGGTCACAATGCTCAGACAGTGATATGTGGGTAACATTTTAACTGGCATACTGGTCATAATTGTTGGTTAAATTACCTACTTATTGACACTGCTGCAAATTTGTTAGCTGTTTATGACAGCCTTGTATTTAAACCTACATACAATAAGAAAACAGATTCAGCTCTTTAAAGTCTTTTTTTTTTTTTTACTCTGACATACAATATACTAGCCTGTCCCCTTTGGGAGCAGGGCCAGCCCTTAACTTTGCCCTGCCCTGGCAAAAATGGCATTCATGTGAAAAGGGACAGCACTATGCACGGGCCAACTGTTTGTCCTGGCCTAGGGTAAAGGTTATGTTGGGTTAGGAGTGCACACTATTAAATACACTATATAATGTACCACAGTGACTGACGAATTTTTAAAGCTGACTATGCAACCAGAGACTTTCGATCGTCTTGAGACTTCTCACATGATATTAAAGCCCCAAGCCGTAACCGCAGTATCACGCCACCAGCTGAAACACTGCTGCCAGACTAATGGCTTTGTTTAGATACTCATTTATGGGACTAGGGATGTACGATATGGGATTTTTTGCCAACATGCGATGTGCCAATACCTTCCAACTCTTTTGGCTGATTGCTGATGCCGACAGCTATATATGTACATTTTTTCCCCACCTAACTGCAGAGAACATCAAATCTCTCCTGGAGTGGAGTTAAAATATTATGTCTACTCATATTGTTATGGCCCACTAGCAGATGCAGACTCAAAATATGACGCTTTGTAAAAATTGTACTCATTCACTGGACAAAATAACTACTTTAACTTAGGTTATGTAAAACAAAACTGTAAGATTCGTCCTACTTAAAACAGACTTCAATGATACTCTCCCTGGGACAATCCTAACAACAGCCACAGCCAGGGCAGTTTAGACCTATTTCAAACATCAGCAGAAATTTTCATTTCAGAATGATATCGACATTTCATTTTCAGGCCAATATCAGCCAATACTGATGACGTGCCGATATTATTGTTCATCCCTCTATAAGACTGATTACCCTTTTTCTCACATACATTTAAACTCCAGGCCACTGACACATAGACCTCTATTAGTCACCGATTAACATGATTTGAGCAGAGGAGATGAATTATCATAGACTGGGGGATGTCTGAAAAAGCCTGACACTTCAAAACCACGTGGGCAAAATCTAGATGTCCAAAAGGATAAAAGATTGCACCATTAGAAGATGTAAATGTAGCACAATCACATACAAAGACCACAAGGATACTCACACTACAGAAGGTGTTGGGCCATTGCTGGGTCAGGATGAGTTTGGTCCACATATGCCTGTACACATGCAAGATAGACAGACAGACAGACAGAGAGACAGACAGAAACACAAGTGGTAACAGAGTATTAACCTCCAGCTCTATGGGCAAGCTAACAATTATGATTTGTCTGGTGAGCTGAGTGTGAGTAGGTGACAGTGCAAAAGCAGCAGGGGTCACCAGACCATCTGCCAGCTTATTTATTCATCCATATATTATTGCATTACTTACGGCTGTGACAGTACAAAGGCAGAGGAGACCAGGGCAGTGCTGAAGCAGAGCAGGAGAGTAGAAGAGAGCCTCATGTCTGACCTAGAATTAGATAATAAATTTGGGGTATTTACAGTGTAGTAAACGCACTTATTCAACATCTGACATTAAACACTGTAATGATTTTAAGTTTCGGCACCACCAACATAATATTCGGCAGTCAGCAATGAATACAAAGGTCAAAATAATACACAGAGAGCACAATTAATATTTTAAGTCCATGGATGATATCACAGAAAATAACGAATGAATAATAATGTTCATAACAAGAAGGAAACACTGATTACAATTTTATCTAACACACTATATGTCACTCCAAATATAAGCAAGAAGCGCTCTTTCTCTCTCTCTCTCTCCCTCTCTCTCTCTCTCTCTCTCTCTCTCTCTCTCCCTCTCCCTCACTCACACACACACACACACACACACACACACACACACACACACACACACACACACACACACACACAGTGTCTCTGATATGAAAGAAGGGAACAATGTGGTGGCTTGAGTGGATTAAACTAGGAAGTGAGTGCTGACAGACATGTGACAACTTCGTTATGCAATCAACATTAATGTATCTCACTAGTCTCTCACTTACGCACGCACGCATGCACACACACGGGAAGGTAAAATCCCATTACGCACACAGGAGTCATGTTTCATGACAAAGCATTTGGGAAATGTCCATGCTTCTCTCCTGAAACTAACCGCAGCGACTGTCGCATTAAGCCATGCATTGTTCTGTATTGCGCAATTTACAATAATGTGCAAACTTGTGCATATAGGCAACACAGTCAGCCGCAATGTCAAAAACGCATTCAACTCTTCCCACAAAGCAGGATTAGAAAGTTAACCAGAGAATCGTGGAGAAGTTTGTGTTTCATCCTGGTGATTTCTTAATATGTAAAATTCCGGTTGTGAATACATGCAGTCGATGGTGATAACTGCTAAAACTTCTATCACACTTTTTGAAGTCATCCGGCTAACATGCTAATCCTGTTTAATGACATACTGCACCCCCAGCAGACAGCAACACCCTGGGCACTGCTGAAACCTTACTTCCTTTAACCACTAACCCCCTTTGCCACTGCTGCAGTATGCATTGCAAAACGTCGATGTTGCAATTAGGCGCTTGCTGCCCTGTAAGCTGTGCATTCATCTGCGCTTTGTAGGGAAAGTCAGCTGACTTCACCAGACAACACTTCTCAGAACAGGACATAGGCGGTTTGCAATATGCAGTGCTGCCAGTGCGAAATAATGGCAAAAGTAGCTATTTTTTCCTGGAAGTGGGGCAGTGTGTGTGTGACTTTTAACAACATTAGCTCGAAGCTTATCGTTTATAAATGCCACGGCTGTGACTGCCCCGTCATTCAAAGCCATCTTTCCTCGCAAACTACTGTCTGTTTGTAGATGTATTGCTTCTTCTGTTATCGATTATGCCCACCTGTAGCTGTTTAATAAAAGTAGTTAATGCAATGCAGACGTTACCTCGAGCTGAGTTTACCCAAACAAAGACTCGTAGAGGTTCACCGTGCAGCCTTGGGAAGTGTTACACACTGTTTCCAAACGACGGCTATTTTGATTCGGTTACCTTAGTTTGTTAAAGTTTAGCTGACTCACTACAGTTGAGCCTAATGTAGGTTATAAGACAGCGACATGCAGCTCTTCTTCGCCTTCTTGGTGTTGCGGCGGTCGGACGGCCAGTTGTTTATATCCCACAGCTGTTATCGCTACCCTTATGTGAGCTCAGCCAATCAACAGTGCCGCAGAGGTCACGCATCGTCACGTGACCCAGAGCAGGCGAGGGTGGGTGGTTCGATTCATCATCAAGGTCCCACCGATTGCGACCGCAGCTTGTACTCGAGACTTTTTTCTTCCTCCTGCCAAGTCAGGTTCAGTGACGGGCCAACCCTAAATTTGCACTTTACTTCACACTTAAGTTGTGCTGTAATCCGCTGCTTGTGCAGATAAAATGTCTATTGGATGAAGTCAGATTTTCTGTTTTGTAATGTAATGAGAAATTACTCCACCGCCTATTATTATGCATATGTTACAAATAATATAATACACCATAACCCTGACTCTTGAAAAGGAAAGTGGCATATCCATCAACAGCTTCAGTGCCAAACCTTTGCATGGTTTAGGTCACACAAAAACATTTGAATGCACTCAATTAACTGCAGTTAATGGAAATGTGCAGTTGATGTAAATGCCTGTGGAGATGTGATTCTGATCAATGTGAAGTCAAGGTCAGAATGCACTGGTGAAGCTTCTTTTAATTTTAGCAAGCTGCTGCAAAATGGATAAGTAACAAGTGGCTCTCTTCCCCTTTGTTTTCACATTTGACAACAGACGTTTGAGTTATCTTCTATTTTTTGACTAATCATGAGCTCAAACGATGAGTAGGTTATATCAATGATGCAATGACAACCAACTGGATAGTGTTGGATTGTGTGTGTGTGTGTGTGTGTGTGTGTGGGTGGGTGGCCTCTTGGACCCCACACTTCTGGCACTCATGCACATACCCAACAATGAACATCATGAACTGATATCAGCTGTAGGGAACCCTGTAACTGTTATAGGGTTACCAAAATGACCAGCAGAGGGCTCTTTGCAACCGCAGTATCTACACAACTCACTATTAACACACACACACACACACACACACACACACACACACACACACACACACACACACACACACACACACACACACACACACACAGAGGGAGAATGAGATAATGAGAGAGGGTGATTTCTTAATGAACAAAACACGTGTTTACAACTGCTGACCAAACTGTAGGACAGTAAGGATGTAAAAACAGGAGTCCACCATCTTTGTGCACCTGCGTCATTTCCTGATAAAGTAATCACACACACACACACGCACACACTGCTCCATCTGCACCTCCATGTTTTTTCCATCATATGATTTAGTCTTTGCTTGGATGTGAAATGTGTTTCACAGCTTGTCTGCCGTGTCAGGAATAGTCCAAGCTGTAACTGTAGCTAGTTTTATAAATAGGCACTGGCCAAAGTTCAGTATGCAGCCCAGCGTCTCAAGAAGTTTGGGAGTGCAGAGGGAATGACCTAGACCTCAGTACTGACTCATTTGCAGCTTGAAGTTTTTTTAAAATGTATTTGCTGAACATGCTTTTTGTACCAATACATCAGCACAACAGCATAATGACATTGAAAGATTGCAAATGAAAATAGCCTGGAGAGTCTTGAAGCACCCGGCTCTATATGCAGACTCTTCTCCCCTCTAAAATACTGTTTAAAATTCAACAGCCATGCCGATACAGCAGGGAGACAGTCAGACAAATGAACTGAAGTGACTAGTGATGCTCGAACCAATTGGGCTGCTCCTTAACCAGGACTACAGATAATTTGTTTTTTGAGGGAAGAAGAGACACCACACCAATGCCCCCTCTCTAGTACAAAGACATGTTGGCTGGAAATACATGGCAATGGCCTCTATAACATCACCATGCAGCGATTCTCAACATCCTCAGCAGCCATCGAATCACCAGTTACTTAGCAACAGCTGTGGCACTAACATGGCTGCCACTTGGAAACTCTAATGGCCAATCTCTTTTAATGAAAGCCTCTGGTCCTAGCAGCCCATGAAGTCTTGAAGGATCCTAGTTATATATAGGCAGCTCTCTCTCCTTATAAGGCCTCAGCAAGAGGCAGGTGGGGGTCAGTGGGAGACGGGTGGAGGTTTTGTTGGCCTAGTCCTTGGTTTAGGCTGACTCCCTGTGGATTCAGGCTGACGACCGAAGGCTCTGCAAAGGATATCTCAAGGGGTAAGAATAACATTCTTTATTCTCTTTTCTGTTGCTCTCCTCTATGTCCTCTCCATCTTCTTCATCTCTCTTTGTTTAAAACTCAAATGTGACAGATGGGGTCGGTGGCAGAATGAAGACAAGAGGAGACAAGGGACTTGCCCAGGAATTTGAATTGTGTCTAACTAGATAATACCTAAGACCTGAAATGACAGATGAGACAATTTATCAGTAATGGTGGATTTATGTTAATTCAATTGGAATGAATGTGTTAATCACCGTTTTGAGGATAATAACAGTGATTGCCAACCTGCGTCTGTGTGTGAGTGTCATCATGAAGAATAGATAGACAGTACGTCGGTGTGTGATTATCATAATGGCTCACTAATTGGTTAAAATGGACTCCCACTGGACAACAAGAGGGGGAGGGAAGCGGCGGGCTGTTGCTGGACTGAATGTAGCACTCCTGTGCTGCTGTTTCAATGCAAAAATTGCTGGTGTGTGGTTCAGAGTCGTACCACATGTTAATTTTATTAATCTTGATATGCAGAATAAACATTTGTTGTTGCTGACAGTATTTCATTATAACAGCATAGCCATTGGTTTAGCACACAGCAAGTGTATTCCAATAGCAGCTGTTTGTGATCAAGTTAAGATTTCAAAGGTTTTAGCTGGGGGGTTTGGAGGTTTACTGTTGCAAATTGGGAGGCTCAGGTGTCATTTGGCCGACATTTGTGCAGTTACAGTACTGAGTGGACTGACAGTAGCAGAGGTCTGCTACAGGGATATAGGACCGATGAGACTAGCTTATGACTGCCTGCACAGACCAGTCTATTTGGGGTCGTGTTGAGTTCAATGCCACAATTTTATTAAATAATGCTAACAACTAGTGATTTCATTGGTGCAGCTCTTTGAGTTGAATTGGTTCAGGGTGGATGTAACTGACTGTCTGTCTGATCAGCTTTTGGGTATCGAACTGAATGAAACTAGAGAACAGTTTCAGTGTGGGATAAATACTTAGTTTTGAGGTTTTCTGTGTTATTAATATAAAGTGTAAACAATATCTGTAGCAGTAACAGCACTGATGCTGACATTACATTTTGGACTGTACACAGCAAGACTGTATACTGAGTAAGCAAACCTATTTTAAGGTATTTCAAAATAAATTGTCTTTGAAATCAAATATCTCATGAAAAGTCACTTGTTTAATGATAATCGGAGTTCGCTTTGCGTGATTAATGTGATCTGAAGGATTTAATTTGGTTGTGCTATTTATGTTGGAAAAATGCAGGGCATATTATTGTTTATTAACTGTTTAATTGCAATAACACTGAAAGGAGAGATGAAAATTGAGAGTGAAATGGAAAGCTGCAATGATGTAGTTTGTGTGTGTTTTTTTTTCAGATTATTTATTGTGATAAAGGTTTGATAGTTCATAGAAATTGTTTCCTTGACATTTTTAAAAACATATTTGTTACACTCATTCTTAATCACTCTGGATAATCAGCTAAATCACTTAACTCTAAATACAATATGTTTTCCTGCACATTTCTGCAGCTGATGCTGCTCAGGTGCTCAGAGGTTAGGGTGTTAGGGTGTTAGCTAGCTGGGTGACTGGCTGCTTGACTGACTGTTTTGGGGCATTAGTATTATGTTAGTGAGAGGTGAACTGATAGTTATGACGAGAGGCCCAGGAGCATGAAGCGAACATTTTAGTTTGGAGAAGGGAACAGGAATATCTGTGCCTGTGCAGCCCTGCTCAGTAACATTCAGGGTGAGGTTGGCAGAAGTTGAGGGCTCACGTTTCAGTTTACCTTATTTCTGGTCTCTGAGGACTAATGTGTTGGAAGGTAATTATGCTCTTACGCCATGGTGTGTGCATGATGTAAGACAGAGTTATTCCTGACACCATGGTAGGTGTCCTGTAAGACATCCATACTGTCAGATACCAGCTAGTGAGTATAACACAATGTGTGTGAATATAATATGATGTATTACACAAGTTAACACTTATGTTGTGCATTATACACTGAATACAACTGAAATCCTCAGAAACCTTTTTGAAATGTTTTTAGCAGCCAATGCTCTAAAAGTTGTGTGATCAATCAAGACAAATCATTTGGAGAGTGAATGTAATCCATCATCTGACAGAGGCAAAACAGTTTTTCAACAACTCAACAGTTTTTAATTATGTCAGTCTAGGCAGTTTAATTACCACAGCTTCACAAATTAATTGGCCAAAGAATGAGCAGTACTTGGAGAAATACTGATCAGCTATCATGACTCCAAAAACTGCAATAGTCAAACTCGCTATATATGGCCCCTCTCTGAGCTAGCTGGCTAAGATGACATCAGTGATTTAATGGAATACTATGAATAGCAAAATGGAGTCTGTACAGTCAGTAAGTTTGCAGGTCAGTATGCTGTGATCAAGCTATAATGCTTCAAAACCTCACAGCTCAATTTTTTGAGGTGTTTCCTTTCCTTGAATTGTATATTCCCATTTTTCTGCACATGCTATGCACATTTAAAGCATCTCACATCCACAAAACACCCCGAGAATACAATGAGCACTTCAAAATATGGTTTACTCAGTGAGGAATGTTTTTTTTTTTTTCCCAGTTGCTGAATAGTACAGTTTTTTGACATGTGAGGATTCTTCTGACTGCAGCAAAACAACTGAGAGCGAGCCAAGACGGCTGCGACACTACACTTGTGTAACATGAATAGCTGGAATGAGCTGAACTGTCAGTGAATATGTGTTGCAGTGTTTCCCTTTCATTTTTATTTTATTGTAGCAGTGCCAGCAGCCCTATTGGGTTTGTGTCAGTTTCAGGGCAAATTACAGATTATAGCATGTGCGTTGATCTTATTTAGATGCTTTTTGTGATTAAAGCCATTTACAGAGCAGTAGCTCTATGCATCTTGGGGAAAACCCTTTTACTTGAAGTGGGAAAATGATGGTGCTCATGGACCATCATTGTGAAATGAGTATAGAGGAAATGCTCATCCTCTTGACAGCAGCCGCACTGGTGGGGAAAGTCTGGAGCAGCTGTGCTCTGTTTTCACATCAGTTACAGCAGCAGTCTTGTTTGGTCGTGTGTGTGTGTGTGTGTGTGTGTGTGTGTGTGTGTGTGTCTGTGTGTGTCTGTGTATGTATGTGTGAGCGCGTGCATACCTATTGTCACCATGTCCGTGATGTCTGTGTGTTGCTGGTCTAACAGGTCAGTATCTACAGTGTCACCATGTCAGTGTGGATGAAACCTGGACATTACAGCCATGATTACCACCACAAACACAGCGCATATGTGGTTAAAGAGTACTGCAGGTACAGTGGTCCATGTCAAGATGACTTTTAACTAAACAAGTAGACTTTAGGCTAACACTGTACCCAGTAGCCTACTAAAAGTAATACTTAAAACAGCAGTGAAAACAGTAGTAGAAGCTTTGTCATGGCTGAAACCACAAACTAAGCTAATTGCTGCCAATTATTGTAAATTACAGCATTTACAATAACAGCTTGATAACCAAAGCAAGATTAGCACAGCACAGCTAACCTAGCTTCTAACCTTAGCCCGAGGCCGACAAGAGCAAACTAATACATTCGAATTGCTGCCAACATTATTTTTATTATATTTTTATTATGATATAACTAGTACTTTATGTGTACAATTGTATTTTAAATGAAGTGCATGTGTGAGGAGTGCTTAAAGAAAAAAATTAACTTTGGTACTTTGGAGTGTTGGGTTTTATAGTTAGCTGGAGATGATAGGAGTCCAGATGGTGATGAAATACCTCACTGTGGATCTCATGTTTGCTTGTTTTTTTTTTTTTGTTTTTTTTTTGTTTGTTTTGTTTGTTTGTTTGTTTTTATGTTCTGGAGCACCGGATCAAATGAATTTCCCATTGTGGGATAATAAAGTAGATCTGAACCTTAAACATCGCCATTAGTTGCTCCCCTGGGCTGGTAATGCAAAACTGTATTTTTGTCTCTCCAAGCTGGGGAGCTGTTTCTTCCCTGTTACGTCCTGCTGTTGTAAACTTCCCTTTGAGAGTGTAAAAAGTGATATTGGGCTTCAAATAACCTTGAACTTGGGGTTGAACTTGAACATTCACTTTCACAGCATAGCACAGCAGCTCCAAAAATAGCACTTTTAGCTCATAACTGAACACAAACTAAGTGGATTAAGCCTATATAAACAAAACAACAAGTCTTGATACCAATTGTTTTCGTGTAAATACAATTGTTTTGTACTGTCAGGTAGTTTCTTCCTCGGGCAAGACAAGGAAAATATAAAGAGGGAAGGGACGCTATGTTTTAGCAGCAGTGGTCCAAATCTGCTCTGGTACTAGACATTGGTGCCATTATTGAAGTCAATAGGATGGCCATGGAAAATCCCATTATAAACCACTATACATCTGCTGTTTGAACTGTGACAGGACAGAGATTCAACTAACAAAACAGACTTTACAGATTCAGACTGGTGTTTTTTGTCCACTGTGCACAGTGGTTGTCTTTGTTACAGGTTTACAATGTACAATCAAATATATCAAACATGAACTAGTTAGCTGTAGATAAATTACTCATAACTCCGACGTCTGGCTGGGGCACTAACCTATTAAGTCAGGTATAAACAGAGGGGTGGCAAACCCATTCAAAACAACGGCCAATGCATTGAATTTGTCCACACTCTCACGTTCACGGCTCAAACACTTCTCAATGATGTGTTGTCCCTTCCTTCCTTATACCTTTGTTGCAAGGTTACTATGCAGAAGTGTCCTGCAGAAGCTTCTTGCCGGATCTACTTTCCTATTCAACGAGGAAAATAACGAGAAAAGAGCCATTTAATTTCTTCAAAAATTGGGTACAACAACTTGTTGTAGTTTATTTCGGCATAATACCAACTGTTATTTTGCTGCACTACGAAAGAAAATGTAAAGATAGAAATATAGTGGGTTAATTCTGGATTTGCAGCCCAGGGCAGTGTTTAGCAGCTAATGAGGCTTTTTCACCACCATGTGGACTCACATCATGTCAGGTAACTATAGAACCCACCTCTCTACCAAAGTTCAATTTTACTTTAAAGGTGAAAGAATGTAAACTTTGTTTTTCAGCTGTAGTAGTTTGTATACTACTCAGTAAGTAAGGGAAAATGTACTATTTTCATCATTGCAAAATAAAACCCTGATCAGTTTATTTTGCTGTCTCACAAAATATTTCAAAAAATAATTTTGATTTAATTTTTTTTAACCTTCAACACACAGCTGAAACAAATGGACACATTGATTTTAATTGCATCTATAGGTAGACAGGCTAATAACATTTTAGCTACATTGGCCTACTACACGTTATAGTCCACATTTCTATAATACATTTTATTGTGTATGTGCTGTTCACATTTTACTTTAATTTACTGTAATTTGATTTGATATCCACGTTATAGCAACTTTCTGGCTCCAGGCGTTGTTGTTAGCTAGCTTGAATAATGGTAGTAAATGGAACTTGTAATGACTGTCCACAGAAATGGTTAATTATTCATAATGACAGCCATTGTTCACAGATTCTCTCACTCACCAGTCAGGTTAGAATATTTAGCACGGTCATGTAATAATTCTCAATATTGCAGTGTATAACACTGAATATTTTTTTTTTTTTTTTAATTCAGATTTGTCACCCCTTCTCACTCTGTAAGAGAAAACTGTTTGATTTTTAAACAAAACAAACAGTGTGTTGGCAAACCATGCACTCTGCCCATGTTATCCATTCTTTCATTCAGTTATTATTTTTTGTGAGCAGAATGCTCTAATGCTGTGTATTAATATTACACTATGACTTCCTCCACTACTAATCAGCTCTCATCATTACATCAACTGTACTTTGCAGAGTTGGTGTTTGTAAATGTGTGTGTTTGTGTGTGTGTGTGTGTGTGTGTGTGTGAGAGAGAGAGAGAGAGAGAGAGAGAGAGAGAGAGAGAGAGACGTTCATTTTTACTGCTGCTTCGTCATTCTCTCTAATATACAGCTAACCAGCGTACAAATCTTACCTTTGCTTTTGTAGATAACTGCTTGACTAGTATAACAAATGTTAACAAAAATAAAATAAAATATGATTTTGTTTCACTAATATAGTGCTAGTTATCCTGATAATATAGAGCATATTTCCTGAAAGGTCATGTCTCTTATTTCAAACCCAAAATAGGTTTGTTGTTGTGCTCTGAACAATGACAGGGAGGACTTGGTGCAAAGCTGAGTGAAGTGCTGATCAAATATCATGGAACCTGTACATGTTCAAATAGCGAACATATGCTGCACACTTAGCAGGTGGTCCTATGATGTACTTTTTTCAGGAGACACTTTTAAACATTTGTCTTCAATTGCCAAAGCAATCTGTTTAAACTCTTTTTACTTTGGACTAGACAGCCACTGGACAGTTCTGAATGTGTTTAGTCGAGCACAAAGAATATGATGTTTTTTTTTTTTCCTGTTTTTACAAATCATATCACATTGTGCTACAGCTATTTAAAGATTTACATTTTTAACTGTCCCACAAATCTCATTTTCTCACAGCTTTGTCAGCAGGTAGGAACAATATGAAATCTGACAATTTCCTGGTTATTAAGACAGGGAATGAGAGATGTAATATGTTTTAAGGAGCTGCAATTATAAGTCAGGTTTTCTCCTCCAAAGTATGTACATGCAATCGATGAAGCTGTCAGGCAGCGTCTCCAGACTGTGCACAGCCTGTGAAACGAAGAGCCGAAAGTCTGTGAAAATTACAAGCGTTTCATAGACAAATCAATTTGGAAGCTCTGGCACCTGGCAGGCACATGAATTACTGCTGAATCTGAATCGTCTGCCAATATTATACACTTTTTAAAGCATTTGGCAGGTTCCTTCATGGCATTTAAATCCAATTTGAAACCTGTGCTGTAGTGGGCAGAGGTGACTATTTGGATGATAGGGTAAACACTGGCAAATTAACTGTTGTAGTCATGTGTGATTTTTCCATACAAATCCCCATCAAACTCTTGAATAGAAAAAAAATGTTGCATATTGTTCCACTGTGGATGGACAGCTGTGTTTCAAATCACATCTACTTTCTTCAAGTTTCAATAAATATTGTCACTACCTCCCGGTCAGTGTTCAGGGCAAACATTGCTTTTCTGAATCTGCAGCCAGACTGACTCTCTATCTGTCTTCAGCTCTGAGGCGGCGGAGGATTATTCTTACAAATCAGACTTTCGCATCCAGGGAGTGGTAAGAAACCAATTTCCCTTTTAACACATGAGCTGAGCTGCACACTGCATGTTATCTGTGAATAAGATCCCTAATGGTGCAGTGGCAGTTCAATCAGTGAGTGAGAACAGTGTCTTCACTTTACATTTACATTAGTTTGTTTATTGGTATTTTATTTATTTATTTATTTATTTTTTACCTTTTTTGATGTGTAGGTAAAGAAGAAGATGGTGGAGAAGTATGTTCGTGAGGAGTCGATGATCAGGGGACCAAAGTTCCTGGTCAGAATCAGATCCCACACTGTGTATGAAAATACTTCAGTAAAACTCTTCTGTACCGTCGAGGGCTTCCCATTGCCTGTTGTGAAATGGTGAGTAAGAATAACACATTCTCATTTGGAGTTAGCCATGCTCGGTCTAAAGGGTTACTCAGTCAAAATCACAAATGCAGTAACTAATGAATAATATTAAATAATAGTGAGGATAGGTCTGTTCAATTTCCCTTTTTAGGTATAAAGATGGTGTCATCCTGGATGTTTCCTCTGGAAAATACCTGATTGAAGACAACATTGGTATCCACTCTCTGGAGATCCCCAAGTAGGTCTAAGCATACACTTGCAGACCATTATTTAATGAAATATCTGGGGTGCCCGCCCCGGTAGCTCTCCCTGCAAGAGTCCTGATTGTAGTGTCCTGGGTTTGAATCCGACCTCAGGCTCTTTGCTGCATGTCATCCTCTCTCACTCCCCTGCCTTTCCTGTTTTTCTCTACTTTGACTGTCAAACAAAGCAGATATGCCAAAAAAAATCTTTATAAAAAAATGTAATATTTGTTTTATTTGAAAATAATCAGTAGAGAGTCTTGTTGGCTGCTCAGTGAAAGGTTAGCAGAGTTAGATGGGACTTGGTAACAGAACAAGGTCAGGATAGAGATAATGATATCTTTTTCCTCAGTGAAGGCCACTGTCAGATGCATTGTCATAGCAATCTACATCCCCTTCACAGAATTTGCACGTATTTTATCCGATTTTTGGATATATTTATTTCATTATTTTACTCATAACTAACTGAGGGAAGCATTTCTATAAATGTAGCATCAACAAAACAACCACAGAGGAAATTCATGAGGCTCATAACTTTCTCCGTTCATCCATCTTGCCAATACATTAATCACACCTGATAATGTGTTATTGGTTTTGCCAGCATACAGGTTAGTTGCATTCAACTGTTGCCATGCTAGCAACTGTGTTTGTGATAACTGATGGGGCTTTTAAAAATAAGCCAGCTTGATCCACCTTACTTACTGGTATTTATTTAGCATTTTAAACTCAATGAGACTCTTGCCAATGAGCACCATAGCAACAAGCTTTTTTTTTTTTTTTTCCTTTTCGCTTAATTCTGACTTGCCCAATCATAACAACTCTCTGTTGGTTACCTAAGTAACTCTGAGGTGGCATCCAGTCTGGTTGATTGGTTGACAATAGAGAGGACCGTCAGTGCAAAAAGAGGCAAAGATAACAGGGTTTTGGTTGGTGAAAAATAGTAAGATGCATTTTTTTCTTGCTGTCATTGGTCTATTTTGACCATTAACTGGCGAGGTAACTGGCCCAAGACAACATCCAATAAGAAATCTTCATTGCCAAGCCCTGCAGGATCTGCCCACTGGACTTGGTGTCCTGCTGTGGCATCAGTGCTCAGCTGACTGAAGGTATTTGTGTTGTATGAGCTATGTAATTGCGGAAAAGACACTACAACATACCCTGCTCTCGCTTTGGTCTGGGGAAGCTCAGCTGTTCAAGTGCTGAGCTCAGTGTTACGTGACACGCCAGGATTCTTTCAGGAGTCTCTCCCTCGTCTGCCTACACCCAGTTCAGATCCACTGCCTGTACCACAGAGAGATACTGACCAACAGTGGCCTTGGTGTTCAATAATCTGCCAGTCATATTAACTTTTTATTCTACTTTTTCTGTCTAAAAGTATCAGTGGATTCAATTGTTACAGCAAGGAACGTCTTATGGCCCATTACGCAATAACAAAATGAATGCTGTGATATTCTCGTTTTACAGTTTGACCTCTTGACATGTCAGCATAAAACACAGTGACCTCAGTGAAAGGTGTGGGTTAATGCTGTGTATTTTGACTGTAACAATAAGCTGGTTTTAAAAGACAAAAACATATTTTTATCAACATCTGTTCAACAATAAAGCAAGCATGTGCAAACATTTAAGCAGTAAAAATGTCACCAGCCAAGGCTAAGGCCATCCACCGGTATTAAAATGGGCAGCTGGTGGTAAATTCAAGCCAAGGCTCCTCCCAGACAGAGAAATGCGGACTCTGTCTACCCACCCACAAAGACCAAGATCTGTACACCATGTTAATGCCACCAAGACAAATTTCATCAGCCCTCCATTTGTACTTCCCTCTAGAACCTCCTCACTCATTATGACTCCTTCAGCTCCTTACTGTGTAATCTGAGGTTGTGGAAAGGCTGGTGAGAGGGCGATCAGAGAGAAAGTCAGGGAGCGAGGCAGAAGGAGGAGGAAAGAGTTTGACGTTACCCCACCGTTAAAGGCATGAATGGAAGGCATGAGATGCGGAAAGAAATGAAAGGCACAGGACAACCGGCACAGTCTTGACCTCTCACATGCTGATCACTTTCTGACCACTGGAAGGTGTGGAGAGCTCAAACTCCCTTTATAAACAAACAGAGTCAGTCCTTCTTCACAGCAGATTGCTTGTACAAAATTGAAAGGTAAGGTGAAAAATGTGTTTTGGATGAAAATGAGAGACACATTTCACTCTCACAAGGCACCTGTTAGATCACTTGCAGTATTTTTTCTCTGACCTCCAACTCAAAAATGTGTTGAAGCTGCAGACTTTCAGCTACAAGGTCATCTGCTTTGAATGCACTCTCTCTCTTGCCACATTGCTGATTACAACGACAGAGATTGATCTGAAATTTGGATACATTTATCTGTGGAATATGCAGTTTCAGAGACCCGTCAAATGAAATCGAAGCGGCAAAGGGGTTGAAAAGGAATGAGTTGGCAGAGGAGGAGCTTTTTTCAGGTCAACACAGAAATTTTGAAATTTTGAAACTGGGCAATGACATCAGGCTGGCTGTAAACTGTATGGTGGGCAGAAGACACACAGTGATGCTGCTCCCATTGCAAGGAGTCATTTCACTGTAAAAAAAAAAAAAAAAAAAAATGTGTGCAATGTTGATTAATGTAATAACTTCACAACTTCATAATACAAAAAATACATGTTCCCAGTGCAATCTATGCATTCAGGTAGTTTCTGTGTGATTTGGTGAGGTTTCTGGTCTGCTGTGGTTTCTTTATACTGTAGTTTGCTGCTATTCTCTAGAAAGTGTATTAACAAAAGTTGTCGTTGAATTTTTCACATGAACATTTTTGACAGTTTGAACACCCTAAAAGTAACAAGTAAAAACAAGCAAATGAATACCCGTCCAGCCCCATTGTACTGGGTTGCCAAGAGACAATGAAGAGCACAGCAGACAAGAAACATTGCCAAACCACATAGAAACTGTCCAGATGGATGGCGTTATGTGGGTTTTTTTTTTCTATATCTTGGGTGATTTTTTTTTTTTTTTTTTTTTTTTTTTTTATCATCAAAGTGAATGTTACTGGACATGCTGACTTGGGCCTCCTTTCTCCCCTAACTTGTGTTTTGCTGTGTTTGCGTAGGTGTTCAACAGATGATACAGCCCAGTACACTGTTGTGGCTTCCAACGTCCATGGACAGGCCTCTTCTCAAGCCTCTGTTATTGTCAAGAGTAAGACCATATCTGACTGTTGTGTTGTGTATCAAAGTGTCTTCAGAGCAGAATTTAATCAGCTGTGGATGCAGTATCAATCACAGCAGGATACCTGCAGGAACATTTAAGCCTTAAAATAAAACATCTAAATCTGAGACCTTAAAAACTAATAAAAAGTCTTAAATCCATTTATTAAAGGTCTTATATTTTCTCCTTGCAATGACAGGTTTTTTTGCCATGCATGTCCTTCTACATTAATACAGAGCAGGGTTAGTAGTAAAATATGCATCTTGTCTGCTTTACCAAACATAGTTGGACTTAATGTCGCTTTGCAATTCATGTATATTCTCTTGCAGCTACAGCCATGTATTTTAGAATTTTCCTCAGCTGTGTTCAGTGTGTTTAATGAGTCAAAAATGTGCAGGTTTTGAAATTTTTGTTTCATAATTTTGGTCTTTAAATTTCTCTTAAAATCAGTTCTACGTAGCACTGAAAATGGCTTACAGTTTCTTCAGATTGGCTGTTTGTAACCTGTGGATTAAATGGATTTGTAGCCAACTTTCCTGAAATGTGGCTGAGCTAAAACTTTGTAGTCAGTTTGTAGGATTGATAGCATCAATATCACAGTGAGGGTTTCTAATAGCTCTATGTTCACTTGACTGAACTACAACAAGCTCAAATGAAAATATAAATTTAGTTTTCCAATAATACAAATTTATACATATTGTAGGGTCATAAGCATCCCATTTATCATTACATTTGGGCTCTTGCATCTATAAATTCATGTAAAGGCAAATAATGGGCTGCCAATGACCTATTATTTGTAGTATTTCTCTCAAAATGATGTTTTATTATTATTATTATTATTGTCAGGCTAGGCCACTGCTGGAAATGAGGATTTTAATTGTATGATTTTATTTTATTTGTATATTTATTTAATTGTTTAATTATTTATTTTTTCATCCAGGGTTTAAGCAGGAGGAGGAGTCCAGTGGATACTCATGGCTGCCTTTCACCGGTAAAGACCACAATGAGTCTTTTACGTCTATTTTCAGAACAGCGCAAGTTGTAATCACACTGGTTTGATGACTATAGTTGGAAACAAAAGCTATATGAGCAATGGACTGCTGTAAACTACTGTATGTCACAGTGATGCACTCTGTTGTATACTGCCTGGAACGACTAACCAGTTTTTATGGTACTGAAAATCATGTTATTGTAAGTCACTTTCTGTTAACCTACTGACAGTCCTTTTCCTGTCCCTCTCTCTCTCAGCTGCCATGCTTCCTCAGATCCATTACACCAAAATCCACATTACTTTTCTGGAAAAGTTTGGCCCAGTGTTTGCTTCTGAGGGAGGATCTGTTTCTCTGACTGCTACCATGACTCTCAACCCTAACCTGGCCAATCTGCAACCTGAGGCCCAGTGGTACAGAGATGGTAATTTACTGAATTATGACCTTATTTAAATTTAATTACACATGAGTACCAGTTAAATACACTGCCTGCGATGGCAGCCACCAGCCCTAATCAGGTCGACATGCAGCCTGAGGTTCAGCAGTGCAGAGATTAACATGTTACAGACACAGTTTTATTACTTATTAATTATACTTATAAGTATTGAAGGTAAAATATAATTTTTTAATGCCAGACATTACATAAAGGGTGTTGATATGATTTAAGCAGAGATGGCAATATATTAATCTTCAAGACTCAAAATCATCTAATCTACATTTAAACCATGCATATTGTGTAGACTGAAAGATGACACAAGATGTGTCATTGACTTCAGCTTCCTGTTACCCCATGTCTCATTCCCAGATACTCGTCTGTCTGATTCCAAATGGGTGAAGATTGAGACTGGCAGAGGTGTCACCACCTTGACTCTTCCTCACCTCTACAAAGACGATGAAGGCCTCTACACACTGCGTATGGTCACAAAGGGGGGCATCGCTGAACACAGCGCATTTGTCTCTGTTGCAGGTAAGGGACAGAGGCGGGGATGGTGGATGGAGCCATAGTGGATAGATGGATGAGCAGACCTGTGAAAGATAGATGAGAATGATTTACAGCACTGATTGAAGTGCAATGAGGCGCAGAAATTCATCTGACTCCTTAACCCAAACATTAAGCCTTTGTCTAAGAATTAGGACCTTTGACTCAAGGTTAAACCTTGAGCGACGGTACTATGAATTATACTTCTTGTTGTATTATCTTAATTGATTATTCTTGCTTATTGCTTCAGCTTGTACAGAATTTTATTGTGAGCCTATTACAGTAATTCAGACTTAAAATATGTCACATAGTAGCCTGACACTGATATGACAGCCCTGATTCATGTGTTAATCAATTACAGTGCGTGGTAAGACTTTCATAACACTCATAATCATGTCATGACAGCTGCTGTGAACTTTAATGAATATTTATGACCTTAGCTAATGGCAAATTGTCAGGACAAGTGTCAAGTTGTCATCCCAGGCAATGTCCACTTTGCAGGGAAAGTGACATAATTGACTGAATAACACTAAATGACAACAGCCACAAGTATTCATTCATGTTCATGACAGCTGTCATGATATGGTATGACAGTGGTGTGTCAGTCTTGTGAACACCCTCTCAAATAAAGTGTTTATTGACACAATATTACACTGTTCCTGCCTCTGTAGATGGTCCACCCCCAGTCCCTGGTGCCCCTGGTGCTCCTATGGACATCAAGATTCATGACGCCAACAGAGACTATGTCATTGTGTCCTGGAAGCCTCCTAACACCACCACAGAGGGTCCGATCTTGGGATATTTTGTAGACAAGTAAGAAGAACTGATCGATAAAAAGACAAGATAAACAGACGGATTAATATATTGGGTCCTCACATTGTAGAAACTCAACTCTGTCCTATAATGACTCATATCAAGAATACTGTTTTTTTGTTATAACTGAATCTTGTAATAGCCTTGTCACTCTTTTAAAACAGAAGTTCAGTTGCGTCCACTTTTCTCTTGTTCCCACCTTCACAGTCTTACTATCAGATACTATCAGAGTATACAAAGGTCTTTTAGCAGTTAACCTGTTGATGGCATTCCCCTACAACAGTTTACTTTGAAGGCTTCCTATTGCCTGATCTTTTCAGTTTTTTCAACAGATACCCTTAAAATACAACTTAAAATGCAACACCTCTGATCTACTGATGGATATAGGCCAATACAAAAATCATTTAATGAGCTTCATCTTCTCAGGATTTTGTTTGCTTAACTCTGTGTCCATGCGTGTATGTCACACGGGTACATTATGGTTGTTGCAGTTGCCACATGTTGTGTGGTAGGACGTTAAGTAACACTCCACTGCCAGTAAAATAACTGGTATCTGTCAAAAACATCACGTAGGTTAATAGATTGCTATATGTCATAACTCCAGATTACATGTCCTCTCCTCCGTGTTGCCCCCCGTTCTATAATCTCTGTCTCCTCAATCCTGTTTTTCAGATGTGAGGTTGGAACAGAAAATTGGACCCAGTGCAATGATCACCCAATAAAGATTTGTAAATACCCAGTGTCTGGGCTGTTTGAGGGACACTCCTACTACTTCAGAGTCCGAGCTGTCAACTCCCATGGAATCAGTAAACCATCCCGCATGTCCGATCCCATCGCTGCTCTGGATCCCACTGAGTTTGAGAGGCTTCATGGTGAGTTTGACCTTGTTACTGCAGTGAAATATTGCCACTGCACTGCACCCTACAAAGTTCACAAGACTTAATAAACATTGTATTCTGAGGTTGATTTGATGTGCTTTGAATCAGTTCACTCACAATGAAGAAGCTTTTGAGAAAAAGCTATTTTTCAGTCTTTTGTGTATGACAGTGTTCAGCAAAAATGTATGCCTGGCCAATATTGAATGCCAGGGTTTCTTCTGGGAGAACAGTCTGCTCTATCCCTTACTGAATAGGCCTTAAGTGTTGTGAGTCTAGTCCATTTTTTAAAACTGATTTGGATCACAAGGTAATTGCATGAACCTACCCTCTTCCTCTCCCTGAATGGCAACCAGCACCAGGGGCCTCCTGTCCCTCTGGTCGTCCACCACAGGCTCATTGGTTTTGCTGATATTGAGCTTCAGGTGATTAAACAAAGCTCTCTGTGAGTCCTTTGAACTCTACTGTAAAAATAGTCTTAAGTGGAGACAGATGTTTCTCACTAATTCACTGAATTATTCCCTGAATTAAAATTTGATTGAGCAGAGGGCCTACGGGTCCATGGTATAATCAGACAGAATAAGTTGACCCATATAGTATTTTACACCATTGATGTCGAAACACTTAACGATATGCTAGCTTGTCTGCATGGAATATTGCTTAGTAATATTTGCCCACTTGTGTGTTGACCAGATAATAGGATATTCACCTTTACCCAGACCACTGGCACCCGAACAAACTGATGTAATGAATAAAGTAACTTCATTTTCAAGCAGATGATAATGAGTTGTTTTTTTTTTCTTCCTGCAGCCAAGAAACTGGGAGGAAAACTGGATGTGGTGTCTTACCATGATGACCTGGAAGGTAGGAGGTTAATGTTTAATCCTTACATATCTATATTAGTAATATTGCACTCGTGATGTTGTTTAGAAGGGACAGGATGAGCGGCTCATAGTATACTATACCAAAATTTACCTGGCTACGCAAATGGGACAATTATGAATTGTGTGTATGCCTGTTTATATTTGCATGCATGCATATGAACACATCCATATGTATGTTTATATGCTTATTTCTTTGTCTGTGTATTTGTGTATTTGTGTGTGTGTATGTGTTTGTGTGTGTGTAGCTGAGGGCAAGCCCCCAGGTGCTCCATCAGGAATGTATGCCTCAGAAACAGACAGGACATATGTTGTTCTGAGCTGGAAAGCCCCAGCATATTCCAGCAGGGCTCCCATGTGGTACTACATAGAAAAGGTAAAACACATAATGCAGTATTATTGCTACCATTATTACTACTTTGAATATTGCACCTTCTTCCTGTAGTCCTCAGTCATTCAAGGATGCATGTCATTTTATTTCATAATGTGCATGTTTGTATCAGCAACATACCAATGTGGTACTAAATAAAGTGATAACTGGCTACTTCTGCAGTGTACTAATTCTAAATAAAGCTGAATCACTTGAAAATGTGTGAGTAAGTGTCTGCTTGTGCTACCCTACTTTTTCCTCTGAGGTAGCTGTCTGATTTCACAAATTAATGGCTGGACCTCAAAAATAGGACAACATATCACATATCTAGCACATTAGAATGGTTTTAGTGAATCTGTAAAATGTTTGGATTACATCAAACACTTTACTGTACTTTGCTGTTTTATTTGGTTCAACAACTGAAATATAATTTCCCCAAGAGATGATCTAGTCATGGACGAAATACTTTGCATAAAAGACCTCAGTTTCTGTGTCAAGGAAGCAGTTCCTAATATGCATATTAATGAGGCTGAGTAAAATGCTAATTTAGAACTAATAGTAGAAAAATCAGTACTAGACACAAACAGCTCTTTTATTATAATTACACACATTATACTACTACCCTACTTCTGATGTACACTCTATACTAAGTGTTATGCACTTCATAGAGATCAGGAAAGACTAAAGTGAACTGAACCAGATTAGTTAATTCATTAATTATTAATAATTAATAATCAAATTAATTAATTAATGATACATGAATGTTGCATAAACTACTAACCAAGCCAAAACCTTAGCAGGACATGTTTCATGTATCCAGCAGCATGTATCCTTTCTCTATCTGTCTCCATCTCTCTCTTTATCTCTCGCTGTTTCTCTGTAGTCCATGGCAGGCAGTGGTGCGTGGCAGCGTATTAACACTCAGGTCCCTGTGCGATCCCCACGTTATGCCGCCTTTGACCTGGCAGAGGGCAAAGAATACCAGTTCAGAGTTTTGTCTGCCAACATGTATGGAACTAGTGAGCCATCTGAACCAACTGGACCAATTCAGACTGAGGAACTCAAAGGTCTGTCTCTGTCTCTTTGCAGATGCAAGTTTTCTGCTGGGATAAACAAAATAAAACAAAAAGGCTGGTGTTCTTATTGTTGTTTTTGTTATCTGTGGTTTGTTCATTTTTCATAATTTATTTGTTTCATTGATCATTTGCTCATTTGTTGTTCATTTGTCTTCAGGTGTGCCATCAGCTCCCGGTCAGGTGATTTCTACAAGGGAAACAGACACCTCTGTCCTCATCCAGTGGGCTCCACCAAAGGAACCTAACAATCTGATTGGCTACTACATTGACCAGTGTGTGAAGGGATCCAAGGACTGGACCTCAGCCAACCATAAACCTCACAAGAGCACCAAGTGTGTTTTCAACCAATCTCAAAGCATCAAGCATCTTTCAACATTGTCTTAAACCATAGTGGAGGACTCAAAATTGTACACAAAATTGTTTTCATGGTATTATATAAGGTTTTCCAGTTATAATTGTTAATGAACTTAGGGTCCAAGGGTAAAATACTACATTAATTTATTTTGGGTCCTGAGCTAAATAAGAAAAATAAGTTTAAGAAAACAACTTTTCCTGCTGAGTCACAGGGCTCCAAATATGACTATTACAAATCGCTGCTGAACAAATTTCTAAAGAACCCAATGGTGTCTTAAAACGTACTGATACACTAGCCTTAGTTTCACGGGCAGGTTGATCCACCAGTGCCTCGATGGAAAAAGTTGATCTCCTTTCAGTCTAGACTTTGGAACAATGAGAGAGGCACTGATCTGTGTCTGCTTTGTGGCTAATAAGACACAAAGTGTCATAGGACCAGACTCAGACAAACCTTAAAAACAATCTGAAGAATCCTAAAATCACAATCCTAATCCAAAATTGTGCATTTTATGTGATCACAGCATTTTTTGTTTGTACAGTACGATTCGTTATCTGGAAACGATTCTGCGCCTCTTTGCATCTCTCTGTAATCTCTTGAATGTTGTTAATTCACATTATTAAGTTTACTTACAGAAATAAATATATACTGTATACATGTACACAAATGTATATGTCTAGGGTTATTGGTCTAACTACAACAAAGGCTTTGTGTCTCTCTAGGTTTGTGGTCAGTGGGCTTACCACAGGAGAAACCTATATCTTCAGAGTCCAGGCCATTAACGAGCTTGGTCTCAGTGATGAATCCCAGGAGTCCGCACCACTGTCTGTCAAGGCTGCCCTCAGTCAGTAATGTTATAGTTATGGCCATTGTTGTTATTGCTGTTGTAATGACAGTTATGATGATGATGATGATTGTCATGGTTTTTATTAGTATTATGAATTGTGCATTTATTTTTCTGCGTCTTCATCTAGAATGTGATGGTGATTTTGATTGTTGTGAACTATGATTACAAAGACTCATTTCAACATTCCCTTCATTAGAGCCCCCCTCTGCTCCATATACCATTGCACTGTTGAACTGCGATGGCCATTCCATGGTTCTGAACTGGCAGAAGCCTCTTCACTCAGGAGGGGCAAAGATCAAGGAGTATTATGTTGACAAGAGACGCGCTGGAACAACCATGTGGAGGGAGATTAACATCCCACCACTTACAGAAAGAGTTTATAAGGTATAGCAATATATGATGGTTTTATTAATTTTCTGATTTGGGACTGGAGCCTATCCTGGTGTACAGTGGGTAGAACGTAGGGAAGCACCCAGGACAGAATCCCTCCTTGACATGATTAACACAGACATATGTTCACTCACATTCATTTCTCTTGCAGTCCACCTGACTTGTGTCTTTAGAATTTGGTTGTAAAGTCATGCAAACATGTGAAGAACATGCAAGTCAACTCATGTCCTTCTTGCTGTGAAATGGCAGTGCTAACTGCTTAGCCACTGTGCCACCCTGGAAGACAAGTGATTGTTAGAACAAATACACTTATTTAGAAGGGTGGAGGCAGTGGAGGGTCGTGAAATTTGATTTTTAACATTTATACCAGTGTTTTCAAATTGTTTTTCCTCTGTAAGCCATTTTCATTTAACTTCAAAGTCTAAGCATTGTGTCATTATGTGCTTTGCTATCTGAAACCAACGAATACAGTAATGTTGGTAATGATGATTTTCAGATGCTGGGCTTATCACATTGAAATGTCTACCCCTTTCAGATTTTTCTTGCTTGACAATCATTGGCATCTCTGTAACCACAGTGGCATTATGATTGGCAGGTGGAGGGCTTGACAGAAGGAGCAGTCTATCAGTTCCAGGTGTATGCAGCCAATATAGCTGGCCTGGGACCAGCTTCTCGACATTCAGCTGACTACACCTGTGAGGCCTGGAACATGCCAGAACCTGGTTAGTAACTATATATCTCCCTACTACCTGGTAACTATTAGTTAACCAACTCCTTAACCTTGAGCTGACTCCCATCAGCTTTGACTGATACACACAAGTGGGTTCTTCTATCGACCCCAAAGATGCAGGGTATGGCAGTAATGAATCAGCACATAATCGCTACAAAATATCTTTTAAAGCTACTCTTAAGTTGGGACAAATATGCCGGGAATCTGTTGGTCCATGAGACCTGTGAAATAAGAGCTCACAACTTAAATACATCCATTTTCAATGTAAGCATATTGTGTCTCAGTGAAAGCAGCTCTCAGGCGGTTAGGGAATGATTTTTGTCAATGTAATGTCTGTTATGTCTGGAACAAAAAAAAAAAAAAAATAAGTGCACCTTGGTGCCAACACTTAATTGGGTTTGATGTATTTTTTTCCCTCTCTCTCTCTCTTTCTGTTTTTCTTTTTTTTTTGTTTCCTTTCTTACCAATAAAAGCACATGAAGTTTATTAGTTTGAGCCACACATTTGAAACATGACTCATCTCTGCAATGTTGTGGCATCTTTAACTTAGACTGTCATTCTGTAAATCATTTTAGAAAAATATTTTTTGATACAAAACTTTGATGATTTGATGAAAATGATGGATTTTCTTATCATAATAACAATGCCTAATATGTATATAACATTTCAGCTCACTGAATTAAAATAAAGTAACAACATTAAGTGTGAATAGCTCACATTAACTTCGCACATGAAGTCCAGTATGGGCAGCAGCTAACTTACATCACATTGTCATCATTCATTTTGACATGAGTTACACCCCTTGGTATAAATCTGTATCCTCTTTTGTAAAGTCAGGTCAGAGGGTGTTGAAACCCAAGCAGAAAATCAAGATTCTTCTGGCCTTGCTACAGTGATGTAACTGTGCCTCATTTGGCAGTCCTACATCACTGTTGTGTGCGGTCACAAATGCAACAGATCACACACATGACCACACCCTAGAGTGATGTTAGGTGGGATCAGTAGTGCATCAGAGTTTACTCTCTCAGTTCAACAATGCTTTTCTGACATAAAAAGATTTTAGATTTTCTCTTTCTCCTTGCACTGCAAATTTGAATGTCTTTCTGTGTCTGTGTGTTCTAGGCCCTGCCTATGACCTGACGTTCTGTGAAGTGAGAGATGATTCATTGGTGGTTGAGTGGCAGAAGCCTCACTACACTGGATCTGGACCAATCACAGGTTATCAAGTGGAGTATGCCAAGCAGGGCACCTCTAACTGGATCACAGCCAATGAAACTGCTGTCAGCCACCGTTTCCTCAAGGTGAGATTACTGTAATTACAGTTTTTATGTATTGGTTATTAAAGTTCATTCATTTGAGGGAGATTACTGAACATCATGGTACTATGTGAATAGAGTATAATATGATCTAAGAGTGATACAACACTCTTGAGATCAGCCATGGAGTCTGCAGGGGTACTTTTCATTGTTGCTTTCTAATTTTGCAGGAAAGAAATCTCTTCAACTGTTCATTCATTTCTAACCTACTACACAACAGTGTTTTACTGAGCTCACCTGGAAATGACTACTAACTAAATACTGTTCTTGCACCCTACTGTAAGTTATAGAAACCTTAGAAACAGTGAAATTAAGCTGTATGACACTGACATCTAGTGGCAAGTGCTGAGAACAGGACAGAAATAATTATTTATCCAGATGGTACATAAAACTAGGATGGTGCAAAAGTTACCTATGCCTGTGGTAAGAAAATCCTCTGTAGTTAGTTATTTTGATCCAGCAGCAGGCCCAGGCAATCTGGTGGCTAGTTCCATATGTAAGCATCATATGGATCTGAGCAGTCACTCTATAAGGCCAAGAGTTCTGTCAAGACAAATTAAGATTATGCAAGTCATTTTTGTCAACAATAAAAAGCATTACTACTCCACTTTCCTAACACTCTCACTACTGCAAAATATTTTAGATAGTTCCAGGAAGACCATCTGCTGTTCATGCTGCATTAGTTACAATTATCATTTCATTTCATTATAAAATATACATATGGCTAAAGAGTAATTCCACACTAAAACACTGTTTGAATTAGTGCTATTTAGTTACTAAATGCAACAGCCAAATGTGTCAGTAGTATTCAACTCACTAAGCCTGGCTCAGTTTGCCCTCTAGTGGTTACAATTGGCAGCCAGTCTTCAGCTGGAGAGGCATCCATATTTGAGGGCAACTGGCTTAAGATGCATCAATTGGTACAGAAATGTTACTTCTCCAAGCCATTACTGCATGCTCATGTACACACATACTCCACTCTGCTGTATTATGCATCCTACCAGAGTTCTGGGCAAGATACACCAACGTGGTTAAGGTTCAGGTTGAGGTTGGGTGAAGACATATCAAGCCTGTTTTTTAACAAATGGGCAACAGGCCTGGGAATTTTCTGACCAATCACAGTGGTTGTGTGTATAATTTGACTAGAACTGCAGAGGAATTCATATCACCTCCTTCCTGTTGCTCTTCTCATCAGTCCTGCTCTTCTTCCCAGCTCTTTACACCCACTGTCTCGTCTTTGTGTGTGTGTGTGCACTAAGCAGAGAGAAACTCAAACTGAGAGCATAATTACTCTTTAGGTCCAAACCATCCTTTCATGTCTGCTCAGACAGATGATAAAATCCTTCACACCAACAATCACATCTCCTTTCCTCTCATCAACACTCGCCTGTCTCCCCGCCTGTCTGTCTCCTAGGTAACAAGTCTTGAGGTGGGCACCAACTATGTGTTCCGTGTGCGAGCAGTCAATGCTGCAGGGACTGGTATGGCCTCCATGTCCTCGGACGCTGTGGTTGCCAAGGCCGTGCCAGGTAATGTTGAAAAACCACAGAGCAGGAAATTATCAAATGTGTGTCACACACTCTGTTTCAGAACAGTCCATCTAAGGGTAGTTTGCAACAGGTGCTAATGACAACACATTTGTCATATTTATATTTACTGTGTGAACACAAGATACAAGATCCCTCATGGCAATGCTGGAATGATACATTCTTACTTAAAATATTGGAAGCTTGAGAGTATGAGATCAAAGAATAGAAGGTAATCAAACACCCTAAACCATACAGAAATATAAAGTCTAATTTGGGCAATTTGATGTATTTGGTGTATTGATGCATTTTAACAGTTATAACTTCTGTTTGCACTAACAATAATAATTGTCAAATTAGTATTAAAGAGTAACCCAACCCCAGAATCCAAATCTCTTTGATGCCTGACATCTAATGGTGAAATTAGGCCAGCTGGTCTTTGATTGGCAGGTGATGTCACTATTGTTATCCTGTAGAGAAGGTGGCATCACCTGCCACCCTAATTTTCGCTGTTAGATGTCAGTCTTCACAGAGTTCACAGAGTTGAAGTACTCTTTTATGATGTATCAGTTAAAATCAGCGTTTAATAGTGCATATCAAACTTTTCCAGGGCATTGGCAGTGAAGGCTTTAGAAAAAGTATTTTTTAAGTTTTGTTTTTTGTTGTGTGTGTGTGTGTGTGTGTGTGTGTGTGTGTGTGTGTGTGTAACTGTGTATTCAAGGTGCCCAGGAGATGTCCTGTGAGGTGGAGCAGAAGACAGGTGACATCGTTTTCTCATTTGAGTCCTGCCAAATGAGTGAGGAATCTCACTTTGTCTGGAAGAAAAATTATAAAGAAATCACCGACTTCTCCAAAGGAATAGTGATCAAGACAGAAGGCAGCCAGTAAGCCAGCATAAGCACACACACCCAAATACATATTTACCTACACACACACACTCACACACACAAACATAAACTCATATCACGATCACGATGCGATGATTGCTCATTAACTGTCTATAAAAAAAAAGATGAAGTACAAGTAGTGACTAAGTAAACACTATGAAAACTGTAATTTGAAACCACGATTGTCTTAGATTAAAACTTTCTCTCTGTCTGTGTCTCTCTCTGTCTTATTCTTTAGCACTAAGCTGATCTTTAAGAATGCAGATAAGGAGGACTTTGGGACATACTCTGTTTCTGTCACCAACACAGACGGAGTGTCAGCCAGCCACACAATCTCCGCTGAAGGTAGGATTTACCCAGTGCTGTCTGGCTGCGTGTAACTATGATGCTTAACCACATAGGCAAACTATGGATTTCAAAAGGCAGATCAGTGATCTGTAATGGACTGGAAAATTCTACCCACAATGTAAACTCACTAACATAATCACACTATTTCCTGTTAGTTTTGGCCTGCTTTGCCTCCTATGTTGACAGAACAGAAAATTAAACAAGACAAATTATTTCAATTTACACACTGTAATTTGGAGAATGTTATCTTTGGCTGCATTTTGTAAAGAATCAATTAACGTTTTTTTTTCACCTAAGACATCCATTAGCTAAATGCATTTGTTGTGAAGAAGTTACATATACAATCTTGGCATTCCTTGAACACCAAAACTTAAATACACTAAACTATATAATCATACATCCAGCTAGGAAATGCATCAAAATGTACAGACTTATTGAAATTTAGACAAATGAGACAGTGTACTGCAGACTGAAGAAATATGAAGGCAATAATACAGTGCTTAAAAGTGATCATAATAGCACACAGGAAACAAGAGATTTTTTCATTATGCATGTGATGACTAGTTATGGAGCACATTGTTTATATATTCACTGTAAGGCTGGGGATGTGTATAGAATATATGAATTAAAATTATTTGTGCTTTTTATGCAACATGCGAATGAGATGTTGCAGTGTTTATGCTTACATCTCACAGGCATGGCCTCACTTGCTATCATCAATTCCTTCTTTCTGTGATCAGAATTTATTTGCCATGGCTTTCCTGCAGACAAATTCAGCAAATCTTCTAGCTTGGAGTATGTTATTCACCTTACACTGACCACTGTACTTACTTTCTAACCTTTTGTTTTGTATTGTTTTGTTTTGTTTTTTAATTGTGACTACTGCCCAACCAACATTCAGGATTTTATTCAGCCTACTTAAACTTAAATGTTTTTGGTCAGTGTCTGGTAATATTGTACTGTTAATATTAATTTTGAAGACCAGTTTCAGAAGGGTTTGGGTCGGGGTAAAACTTGTAGGTCCAGACCTAAACACTGAAAATTCTTCAGTCATCTGTGGTCGTCCTCACTGTGCCTGCGGTACTTGTTGCTAACTTCCTCATCTCCTCACACTGCTCACGCACAGCCTGTCAGTGGGTTGCATGTAGACTTTGGTGAATTCAAATGACAGTGTTAGCTAGTCCACTTGCAAATTAGGTTTAGGAGATACAGCAATGCTGGTGCATTCTAATGTGTGGGCAACATAACTCATCACTTAAAGCCTTCAACTGTAAGCACATGGCACAAGTCACATATGAGTGTAAATTACAACCAGGATTTGTATGGCTTGTTTACATCCAGTAATAAGAAATCGAATAAGCTGTTTCTTTATGTTTCAGAGCTGGAGAAGATGCTGGCACTGAGTTACGATATCAGACACCCAGGTAGGTCTCCCTGTGTGTCTCCCTGCCTGTCTGTCTCTATTTCCACCTGTCATAATTTCTCTCTTTGTCTTTCTGCTCGTTTATACTTTTTCTCTACCTCTTTCCACCTCTCTCCCTCTCTCTCTTTCTCTTTTCTTTGTTCTTTCTCTCTTTGAACCTCTACAATTTCTCTTTTCTCTCAGGAGTAAATTTCTCTTCTTACTTGATCAAGAAAAGCTTTCCTGCTTTTGCATCACCTGCCTCACCTTTATTCACCTCCCCAGTTCTTTTGCTTCTCCTCAGAATCTCGTCTTCACATCTGATTCTTCTCTGCTTCTCTCCTCTCCTCTCCTCTCCTCTAGTCATTCCTCTGAAGTCGGAGTTGTCCTATAAGATCTTGGAGAGAGGCAGAATGAGGTTCTGGCTCCAGGCTGAAGAGATCTCATCCAACGTCACCTACAAGTTCTTTGCCAATGACAAGGAACTATCTGGAGCTGCTGTAAGACAGAGTTATAATGGATGAATGCATGGAGGGGGAGGATAAGAATTTCTGTCTTCAAGCTTGGCACTGATTCCTCACTTTCTCATATTTGGGAACATTACAGATTACCTAAAATGAGTAAGCAGTCATTTGTACTGCTCTGGCAGTAAAATCTGTTGCTATATCAATTAATATTCCTCCCTCAGCATAATTTCGCTGGAAGACAGTTTGTAGATTTTAAGATTTAAGACTGACCGTGATTTCAAAATCAAAGCAGAAAATTAATCATTGTCTCCTAAAAACAATTTCAAATGGCCATGCATATTTGTTATACCACTAATACCCACCATGTGTCCTTACCTATGGTTATGATGATTATATATTATACAACCAGCTGCACCTCACCCAAAATCACAGCAAAGACGCATTTATCATCATAAAAGAATATCCTTAAGGGTATTATGACCTCTATACAACAGTTAGCAAGGTATGTGAAAGGAGAAATTTCATACTAGTTCCCTGGTTACCGCAAATTTGGCGCTGTAAACTGTAAAGCCCGACTTCTGGGAATTATCAGCACGGCTGGAGTCTGGTTCTCTGTTTATCGTGCGAGCATGCTGAAGTTAAAACAAGGAGCACAATGCACACCCCAGGGTGCACACTGAGCCAGAACAGCAGCACTTTTATCCAAGTTATCACCTTTAAAGCTGTCATGGGGCTCAACTGGATAGAAGCACAGCAGGTGGAGCCCGCAGCAGTGAAAGTGAAGTTTTACGAAGCAGTGGTTCAGGTGCAGCTGTCAGTGGAGCAGAAATCAGCCTGAGAGGGGGGTCATTTAAATAGACTTCCTTGTGAATGTAGGGCCAGTGTGTGACTCTGTGTCCTACCTGAACTTAATGTCATGATAGCAGAATTTTAGCAGTTGATATGAATACCAGTGAAATTTAGCTATTCCCGATACCTGATTGGATACCAATGGCTAAAACAGAAATACCATTCAGCACACACTCCTTTATTTAAAAACGTTAACTATAACTCTTACATCAAGGCCAAATTAGCAGGACATCACTGAGTTATGAGTGCAGCATCAGCCTGTAGCCCTCACATAGAAAACACAGCAGCCCCACAAAATGCCAGTTTCAAGTCAGAGCAACTGTGTGAAATGTCGTGCTCTAACAATAAATACAGTGGGATGATTCTGTGGTCTCATTTTGATTTACAGTCCTATTCTGCAATTTTAAGTGGTTCATGTATCTAAACATACAAGCTAAGGCTATATCAGAATAAGAACGCTCAGTTGCAGAGCGAGGTATCAAGTTGCATCAATAGTACCAATACTTAAAACACTAGTATTTATATGATTTTAGAAATGTTGGTATTACCTTGGTACCTAATTATTGATTGTTGTTACATCCCTTGCCTAAAGTTAAAGTGATGTTGCATTGCTTTACTCAGACTAACTGTTGTGTAATCTGCCTATAACAAAAAATCTAACCAAATAATCTCTCTCTCTCTCTCTCTCTCTCTCTCTCTCTCTCTCTCTCTCTCTCTCTCTCTCTCTCTCTCTCTCTCTCTCTCTCCCTTTCTCTCTCTTTTGGTTTGCTTCTGCACTGTGCATGTCTGTTTCTTTTCATCTGTCTCTTTCTCTCTACAGCCCAATCACATGGGTCACGATGTGTCTACTGGTGTTATTGAGTTCATCATGGATCATTTCACTGAGGAGAATGAAGGAACCTTCACCTGCCAGATCACAGACGGAGGCGGCAAAGCACAGAGTTCATTGGTTCTTATTGGAAATGGTAAGAGGCTGTGTGGCCTTCTGTTCAAGTGTGAACACACCTTGGCCTGTCTGGCCTCAGCCAGCATCGCTGCTGTTTTTAGATTGTGGTCAAACCTGGCTCACTTCCAGCCATCACATATTAAATTAAACATTTTCAACTGACAGTGAGATGTTTTTCTATTCCAGCATTTGTCTCCAATAATACATTGGCATTAAATAGTTGTTGAAAAGTAATTAGGAAGAGAATAGCACCAAACCTATCATTTGCTCTGCTGTTGCCAGACTGCATGTTGAGTCTAGGTGTGCAGAATGCACTTGTTAATCTTCTTTGACTTACTGATTAATGGTGGAGTTGGAAGAAGAAACCATAATACAGCAAGCCTCAGCCATGATGAACACAGCTTATGAAGACTTAAACAGTATTTATCTATTTGTGGTGAACCTCCTCAGCAGTATAGTACATTAATACTGTGGAAATGTATGCACATGTCAAGGTGATGTATGCAAGACATCTAAATTCACATATAAATGCTAGGGTTTGTGTGCTGCATGATTCTGCTCTAGTTGTGGACCATTAGCTACTTTCTCAACAGAAATACATAGCACACTGAATGTGCATAGGAAGTGTAGGCAGTGCTTAATCATTTAATTACTGTGTGCGTGTGTGTGTGTGTGTGTGTGTGTGTGTGTGTGTGTGTGTGTGTGTGTGTGTATGTGTGTGTAGCCTTCAAGGAAGCGCTGGCTGAGGCTGACTACCAGAGGAGAGAGTACATCAGAGTCAAGGAGGGTAAGAAAACAAAATATCATCTTTTCAACTGGCATGAGCTTCTCTCTACTTTAAGGCAGAGGCTCCACCATGTTGCCTGAGAAACAATCCAATCCAAACACCTACTGTATCTGAACACCTGCTGTGAGTCCTGAACAGAAATTTGTAGATACTGGTAGATTTCCTATTTTGCTATGATGTTGAGCATCAACAAGTCTAAGTGTATACATGATCAAACTTATCATAAATGTGACATAAATAATACAAATACATTTATTTGTGTAGCACTCTTCTTAAAAATTACAAAAGTGCTTTCCAATCTATAAAAAGATAAAGTGATACAAAGATACCACAATTAAATGCCTCTCACTTCTGTCTGCCAATATGTTATATTATTCTATAATATTCTGTGTGCTAACAGCTGAGACTGAACATTGTTAAATCTGAAATTTCTTCCCTTTCCCCGTCCCGTTCCTTCTCCTCCATCCACTGCAGGCCCCCACTTCAGTGAGTTCCTGTCAGTTCAGGTTGGAGATGACTGCTCTGTCACTCTGGTCTGCAAGGTAAACACATTAACAAATTCAATAATTATTGATTGTTTACATTCTAAACAAATGAGAAACTGACTTGCAGCTACTGTTGCTGACTGACCACTGCGTGAAGAGTGAGTTCCAGTCTGCAAAGTGTACAAACAAAGCCGCGGTGTACTCAGCATAATTCATAATCCATTTGCATCTTTGCACCAAAGCTCCCACGCAATGATGTTTCATTAAACTGATAGATGAAGCCTGAAAATTATTCCATTAACTAGGGATGTCGCAAGAACTGATATTACCACTACCACATTAACACTAAATTTCAAGAATCCTAATGATACTAGTTTTTATACAGTATCGGTCGTACTGACTGTACGGAATGGCTGTATGGATTTCTGCCTGATGTGTGCTACTCAGGGATGTTCATAACCAACATAAGCAGGCACATAAGTGTGTATGGTGCCAGAGTGCCTCTGGCCAAATATCAGTCAATACTGGAGGCTGATTTTTAGAGGCAAATAAATGAATGAAGTGCAGAATTAAATTTTTTCTTCCTTGTGTTTTTTTTTTTTTTTTTTTGAATGGCATGTCCTTGGGATTCAATAATTGACTGTGCTTATAGTCATATATTTATAATAACTTCAGATAATAGAACCTTCCAGCTAATGGTGATCATAGCTATGTTTTTTATTTAAATTAATACATATGATTATCATATGTTTTCCATTCCAGGTTGCTAACTTGAAGAAGGAATCTGAATTCCATTGGTATAGAGAAGACACAGAGATAATCCCTGATGTGAAACCTGACCTGGGATCAGGAGTCTGTAAACTGCCAATTAAACTGGTAATTATGCTTTGGTGCTGTTAATATAATCAATATACATATCATGTACCATGTTTAAAGTACTTAACAGTATACAAACAGATTTTAATTAGATCAGTATTCTCCAAACTGTCTCTACAGCTGGTATTGTCAAGACTACTGAAAGTTTCTATGTCATATTACTGTGGTCAGCATTTACAGTTACAATTATGATTAAAATACAGAATTATAATATTAAAATTGAATTATTTTAAGATGATTAATAGTATAATCCTGATGTCCTTGATTTCCAAAACTACAGGGTGGGATGGCATGTTTCTGCTGAAGTCCCTGCATGAGTAGATTACTCCAGTGTACTACAGTATGTTTTAATAAGCTTGACTTGCACAATGAATCACCAACGATCCACTTTGTGCTAAGCTCTTGACTCATCCTGTTGGAACATGTTCGACTGGCTTCCTGTACATTATTCTGCATTTATCATCAGAGACTAAATATTGATTTAAAATGATAAGAAATTTGTTCAGCTGGACTGCATCCATAGAGAAACTTACATTACATCCATGGGCTTCACTGCAGTAGAGCTGTAGCACCATAATGACTGCCTCTTTTGTGCAATCAAGTTTTGTGCTCCACAAATGAATTAAATTTAAGTCAGAATTCAATATTCATCAAAGTCATGTAACATCCCTGTGTTGGAAATTGTGCTCAAGTCCTGTTTTGTCTCTCCATCAGTTTTCAATGAAGACAGCAGGAATATATAAGGCTACCATCAGTGATGACAGAGGAAAGGATATGAGCCAAATTGACATCTCTGGAAAAGGTACGTTTATATTATTTTACATACTGTACCTAAATAGATCAGTAATTGACTCTCACTGACTGGCTGACTGACTCACTGAGCAATAACAAACAAATCAACCATGACGTGAAAATAGAAACTAAGTGAAATAGATTAATTTGTGATATCAAAAATAATAAATTGCATGATCCTTTTATTTATAATTTATAATACACAGTCAATTTTACTGTTAAAAAAAAAAAAAAACAGCTTAAAAATAATTAGTAACATTATTTTCAAAAATTTCTCCAATTGTAATTTTTTTTTTTTTATATTTGAAAATGGAATCATCACAGTGGCTGTGTATGCATGCACGGAGATCACTGCTTTGTATACAGATTTAAAAAAAAAAAAAAAAAAAAAAAAAAGTAGCCCACTATTGGATAGACGTCTGTAAATGTAACTTGTTTACTCCTATATTAAATGGGTCACTGTGGCATGTAAACATCTTAAAGGACCATACCAGTGATTTTGCATGTTTAGCATAATATCTACAAAATCTATGTACTTGACATTTCTGCTAATCTTTTCCTGAAGCAAACAGTTTTATTTAACCTTTACCTTTTATCCAGCCATTGGTTTCCATTCATTCCACCGGAATATGAAAAATAAACTTTCTTCAAAACAGTATTCTATCACTGCAAAAAAAGATATTGTTAGTTTACCTAAAAGCAGCAGCACTGTTGTGTGTTTGCAGCAGTCACTCTGCTGGAAAACAGTCCCCGGGGAAACATTTGCTTTGCACAGCAAGTTGTTAGTTCTGTGGTTTCTGAATGGCGATGATTTTGTTAGCTGCATAAGCAGAACACTACAAGGGGGTGTTTCAACCAAAATTTTATATTTAACTATTGATAGATTTTGATTACATGTTGTGAATTGTTAGCATCCCCCCTCATGATTTGCAAAATGGCTTGTTGCAGTGTAAAATGTGGGTAAACTGTAGTAAAGTGACCACACATTCAAAATCTCTTGTATTGTTCTTAAAGTTTCCATGGTGCAACTGAAATGCAACTTTAATTCTGTGCAACTTGGGCATGTGGGAGTTCTGTAGGACAGCCAGGATTTGCATTACTTCTGGAGTGGGTTTGGTGAACCAGTAAAAATAAAAGTTTTAATTGTAACCTGCAACTAATTGTGTGGAAGGAGCACTGTGTGAAGCCAGCCTTATTCTTTTTTACTTTTGGTATTTGTAAGTGGAAACTCAGACTCCCACAGGGTTATGTGTAGATTCTGATGGCGGTGCTTCCAATTATAGAGCATTACTGTTGCTGTCAAGAGCATTTCTCTCCCCTGTATATGCACTAACTTACTATTTATTCAATCAAAGAGGAACGGGGTAGCTGGCAGACGCAGCTTTTCATATTTTGCTGCTGGCTGACTGTTTCATCTGCAGCTGGAGCACCACAGGTGAACAGGAATATTTGGTTAATTGGTTTATTCACAGCAACAGTGACTCTCAATCAGGGGGTATTAAAGGTGGTTGGAAACATCAGAAACAAAATAAAAACCATAACACGAGCACGGCACATAACCAGGTTGCTAAATGGATGTAAACACAGTCACTGTCATGTTTGATTTGAACCCTGTGTTCCTGAGCTCTGCATGCAGCCACCAGAGGGCAACATGGTGACTTCACTTCCCTCTGGCTCTGGCGCTGACCCCTCATGCATCTCTCTGCCTCTCTCCTAGTCTTTGACGATGTGATAAACAAGTTCAACCACCTGGCAGGTACGCACCTAACACACACACACACACACACACACAGTGCAAGTGCACACATAAATACACATAAATATGCACATTAAAACTGATATTAAACTTTCTGTGACTGATATGCACTACACTTTTTATTACCATGTTAATTAATTAATGGTATTAAAAGATATTCTTACTAAAAGGATCAAGTGGTTGTAAACACACATACACACGCACACACACACACACACACACACACACACACACACACACACACTCACACACACACTCCTATGTAACAACTGATTGTTATTGATCTCTCCGCCTTGCCGTGGAGATCGTGTTTGATGTGTTTATATTATATCTTTATCCACCCCTTCCCTTCATAGTGTATTATTACTGATATCTATATAGGGTAAGTATTTTATAGGCCAATTCTGGCTTCTTGCCTCTCCTGCACAGTGTTTTAACTTCAATGAATTATCCTTGCCTTTGTCATGTATAAGTAGACACACACACGCCACAGTGGGAATGCGAGATCTGTCATCTTATTGTGGATTTCTGCCGTAAAATCCCACTGCAACCATTACTACTACACACATACACATCAGCATGTGGCAGAGGTTGTTATGCTGGAAGCATTTGGCCATCATGCCATCATGTGCTGAAGTCATTTTAAAATTCCAGTGTGGTGCCACAGTGACAGTCTGGAGAAACATTTTACTCCTATTTTAAGCTGCAGTCACTTGACAGCTCGGCTGTTATAGCAGCAGTTGCAGTGGAGAGAGAGTTCATTACAGTTAAACCATGGCGATGTGAGCAGGTGGAATGCACTTCTACCAATGTGCAGTCAGCAAAGTCCACCACTATGTCTGTATATAACCCTCTTTCAGGTTTTATGGCTTTTATCACAGTATTACAATAGCATACATAGAAAAGAATAAAAATCTATTCTGGCCATCACTCACTTGCGCCATCTTTGTTGCTCAGCTGAATCAAGGCAGCACAAAACAAACTGGTAAACTGGATGGCTGCTGCAAATGGTTTGATTAATTCTGGGCAAAAAAAAAAAAAAGAAAAAAAAAAAGAGTACACCATGCTGACATCACATAAAGGATGCATCATAAACAGAAGTATACGGAAAAATGTATATCTGAGTATGATTTCAAATCTGGGTTCACCTCCGCCAGGCTCCAGTGCAGCAGACCTGGTGATTAGCTGCACAGCAACAGGCATTCAGCTGCAATGTCACATGAAGTATTACACCTCAGAGATGAACATCACCTGGCTTCACGGGTAAGGAATAATTATGACTAGTAGTTGTACAGTGGCAGTAGTAGTAGTAGGAAGAAGAGTTAAAGGAATACTACAATATTTTGGGTAAAATACTCTTCTTCCGAATTACCCAGGCTGAGACAAGACATTCGATACCATTTTCACCTCTGTACGATCAGTGGTTCATTTGGTTTTGCTTTTTTATTCCAAGACAACTTGCTGCATTTCAAGTTGACAAGACCTTGATGACTTTGTTCTATAGATCATTCATAGAATCCATTATTTCCTTCTCCATTGTCTGTTGGTATGGCAACCCTGGAGTTAAACACAAAAATGCCCTACAGGGAATTGTGAAGGTTGCTAGCAAGATTGTGGGGACTAAGTTTGTTGACTTGAACTGTTTATTTAAAAGGCAAGTAATAAGGAAAGCTAGGAGTATCTGTGCTGACGGCAGTCATCCTCTTAGCTCTGAGTATGTCTGGCTACCATCCGGTGTGTGTTTATGTGCCCCTCAGGTGAAAAATTAACAGGTACAGACATTCGTTCATCCCCACCTCCATCAGGGAACTGAACCTGGTGGAACAATGATGTTAGTGGTGATTGTAATGATAATGATTATGATTTTGATGATGTTGTTGACGATAACGATGAATTTGATAATGACGATGATGAAGATGTTATTTTGTTGTTGTCGGAGATTTATGTGGTTGACACTTTTACCTGAGATGGCCTCTTGTTGCACCACTGTTTTTATATATTCAGTGAGACTGTGATCTGTTGAATGTATGTGTGTGAAACGTGTTGTCCTTTATGTCTTTTGTCTGCAACCAAATTGCCCAAGTTGGGACAAAAAAATTATACTTGACTTGACTTGACTTGATATTTATCTCAAATACACATAATACATTATGTAAATAAGACAGCATCATCTTAGGAGTAGCTGCATGGTTCATTTTTTTCACTTTTGATGGAGCTAGGCTAATGACTCCCATAGACTTCAAATCATTATGCTAAGCTAACATAAAATGCGTCCCATAGGAGGAGAGCCGCTGGACGCACAGATGTGAAAATGCTATCAAGCATCTTGTCTCCGTGTGGGTAAACAGGTTTATGGGTATTTTGCCCAAAAAATTGAGTATTCCTTTAAGGATATCACAATACCAATTTTCACAGTTGATACTAGTACCAGTGAAAATCCATTTTTCTTGACACCTGATTCGAGGTCATGGTAGAAGCAGAAATCCCACTCCGCACACTGTTCTTTATGTAAAAACTCCATATAAACATTTACAGATGAACAGAACCTTTGTGTTTCAAGTACGCTGCATTAGAACAAGAGCACAGTTACAAGTGCAACACTGACTAGCCTTCAAGTAGAAAAAAGCAGCCCAACAAAATGCTAATTTTCAAAGTACAGTAACTTTAAGAAATGTCCTGCTGTAACAAAAAACACAATGGTGTGATTCTGTGCATTTATTTGGTTTTAGAGTCATGTAAGCATGACTGCAGGTTACAGTGAAGTATTAGGTTGTGACTGATAGGCTACCAAAACACCATTATCTGTAATTCTGGTATTGACTTGGTAACTCAGCACTGATTCATGTGACATCCCTAGCAGGAGCAGACATTGTAGTGTCAGTACCAGTCTGACATTTTCCTGTAAACATACTGACTAAAAAAAACATTCTTCCTCTTCTCTGTTGTCATATAGAACGTGTAATGTATTTGTGCTAAAACTGCTGGGACTGGCAAAAAGCCACATTATAAAGCCTGTGATGAGTTCTATTGATGTGTGTTTTCTTTATGCTGGTTATTACAGTAAAATTGCTCTAATTTAGAACAAAAACGACATCCTCATCATTTTCTATAAGTAAAGGTTGTTTTTTTTTTTTTTTTTTTTTTTTTTTTTGCAATTACACATGCTCCATTTTACCCCTGAGATTAAAACAAAATGGAGGGAGGGAAATAGTGAACAGGAAGAGGATGCTGAAAAAGAAGACAGACACAAGAGAATTAAAAAAGATAGAGTGAGAGAGAGAGAGAGAGAGAGAGAGAGAGAGAAAGAGCGAGAAAGAGAGTTTAAGCAAGAAAGAGGAAGGAGAGGCAAAGAATGAGGAAGATGGAGACAAAGAGGGCAAGGGGTAGTAGAAGGTTTTCTATTATTCAATTATGCATAGAAGAGAAATTATGGAGATTAGATTTTACCCTCTCCCTGTCCTTTGTGTGAGTGTGTGAGAGAGAGAGGCAGATAGAAAAAGAGAGAAATTGATATCCCTAGGCGTAACATTAGGCAGGCATGTAAACATGATTTTCCATTACCTCTGAAACAGGCTTCTCTCTCTCTCTCTCTCTCTCTCTCTCTCTCTCACACACACACACACACACACACACGCAAGCACGCACAGACATTAACCTCTCCTCTCCTCTCCCTTTTCTCCTCTCAGTGAATCTAAGCTCTCCCACAGTGACAAGATTGTGATTGGAGGAACCCCTGCTATGGCAACGATGGAGGTACAACCCTGCCCTGTACATTACATGCCTCCAGTCCAAATTGAAGATACATGGGCAACATTTATTGCAATATTAATGAGCAGCACTCTCAGCAACAGGCAATAAATTGAACCACTGGGTCAAAAATCTATTCCAGTGCTTCATGGAAAGTAGATGCGAATAACCAACAATGATAAAGTAATTCCTCAGGCATTGCTGCCCATCAGACCTGGCCAAAAAAAAAAAAAAAAAAAAAAAAAAAAAAAATTCATCATGGTCTATCTCTGCCTGCAGAGAAACGCCACATGGGCAACTCTGAGACCGTCTAAATCAGTAATATTACCTTCAGCTGGGTTGGCTGTCAACAACTTAACTTAAAGTGGGCTAGGAGGAATAAGATATCCCTTCAAAGTAGGATTTTACATTTTAAAATCACTTTGATATGTGAATGATGATTAACTTTAAATTTCTTAAGTGAAACTGCATGTAACTTTATAATGACTACTTACACAGACAGCAGGCTGAATACATTGCTTCACTTCTCGAATGTTTGTTTTGAATTTATTGAAGTTTTGCAACTATAATGAACAAACTATTCATAGACCATAAATAACAGATGGATTGACCGAATAATTGATTAACTGGTTGATTGATTGACAGGTGATTGAGCCTACAGAGAGAGACAAAGGAATGTACTCTATTATCATCACTGACCTTGAAAACTCATACAAGCGCACACTGGAACTCAGCGGCGATGGTTAGTATATGCACACACACACACACACACACACACACACACACAATCTCTCTCTCTCTCTCTCTCTCTCTCTCTCTCCCTCACTATGATAATACTAATGAAAAATTTATGAGAATCAACTCTGCACTCAGTTTTTTTTTTACATGGAGCTTCAGCCTGCAAAGAGTGCATTTAAGCAAATTGTTAAGGTAAATTAAGTAGATAATTAACTGTGAAAAGTGCAAGTAAAAATCTGTTTTTATTTATTTATTTATTTTGTCTCCTACAGTTTATGAGAAAGCCTACGCAGAGTTCCAGAAACTCAAGTAAGAATGCATTCTCAGACATCTCAAACGTATATTGTAGTCACAGTAAATTCTCAACAACAAATGGCTGCATTCAAACTTATCATATTTAAACCTACAGTGCTGTGCATTTAGCACTTTGACCCCTGATGATCAGTCAATTATGACATAAATGAACAACTCTAAGTGTATATTAATGTGCTCATATGACATTTTATATTGATTTATCTTACTTGAATATTCCCCAAGCTACATACTGTTTAGGTGTACGTCCTGGAAACCAGTCTTTATCCTGGTTTAGACAGACTTACAGCACACGGTTTGCTGTAAATGTGTCCTGAACTCATAATTTGACATACTTTATTTTTCATTTAATCATTGAAAATTGATATTGGATTTAATCTCCACATTTAAATTTAAAACTTTCTACTTTCATGAATAAAATTTAAATATACTGTGCCTCTGTGAGGAAATTTCATTTAGTCCCATTAGTCCATGAATAATTATCATAGAAATCTTCTGGAAAATCTTGCAATAAAAGTCCCATGCTTTAAAACAGACAACCAAAGATGAAAAAGAAGCTGCATTACAGACCAATACTGTATGTAAAGGCCAGTTTATACCTCTGTGTCAAAATGCCGCTGTAGCTACACCATGGTTTCTGTGGCTCCTGTGTACTTCTGTACTTCACACTTCACATTGGGCGACACCAGACCACCAGGTCTCTGACTGGTCCACTAGACTGCTTTGTCAAGACAAGATGATATTGGTTGCCATTTCTCTTCAACCAGCTGCAGCTGAGAAGGTTTTATCTGTTCTCATATTGCCAATCCATCCCCAAATTATCCATGACAGCAAGATGTCACTAAATTCAAAGTGAGAAATATCCCAGTATCACTCTGCCAGTCTGTTCAAGAGTGAACTCTCTATGGTAGAAAATGTAGAAAAATATTGCCTCTGTGCTTAGCTGTGCTTCATTAGTGTGGTATTAATAAAATCTTGACACTGCTCTTCAGTGTTTCGGCGATCGGCTCAGTGTGTGTATAGTTTCTCTTATGCAGAACCATAAATATTCACACCACTATAGGACGTTATTAGTGTAGCTACACTGGCACTTCAACACAGAGGTATGAATTGCCTTTAACTCCATCCAAACATTGGCTTTTTAATGCATTTATTTTGTAATTAGTAAAGTGTAAAATTATAAGTGAAGTGGAGTTGTATTTTAATTCTATGATTGGACAACAAAGCTTCCAAAAATATCATTCTCCATGTATGAGTCAAACTCTTGGAGGAGTGTATGTAGCCATTTCAACTCAACTTGATGTGAAAGTCAGAAGCAGCCAGGTAGCTGAGATCCTTGGGGGCCCTTTGGTTAATAGGGCCAAAGTGAATCTCCAGACAGTGAATTTTGTACATCCATTTAGCAGAATCAAATGAAACTCCAAACTGCATTTGGAGCAGAACCTGCCCAGTTCCCACCTCTAATTTCCATTCAAAGAGAGTCATTTCATCTCCAAATTCTACAAACACATGGAAACAAGAGTTTGCCTTTTGCTCTTGTGATTGTGCATCAACGTGCCAGCCATCTGGTCTTGAGGCTGGCCTATCGTCCTCCCATTCGGTACAAAGCGATACTATATGTCCCAGTGGAAAAATTCAGCAAAATCCCAAAGTAAACTAGAAGGTGGTTTTGGCCCTAAACCCACAGTACATTGTGGCAGACTATCTGACCACTGTTACTGACCCAAAACCCAAACAGAAATGATGTACAAACTCAGTGAGCGCAGCCAGGTAGAGGAAACAGACTGCCATAAGCAAACTTGGCTCTGTTAAATTACATCATCATTCTAAACCCAGAAATTCCTCATAAATATAAATAATTTGAAGCCAAGACCAACAAATACATCCTGCAGCATCTTGGCATCGCAGCTTCTAGAAAAATCACAGTCAACGTCACCTGTGGGACAGCCGGAAGAAAAATATGTCACACATCTTTCATAGGATGCAGGAGGTTGCTTTTGATTTGCATTAATTTGATGTTTTCTCTGTTTTCTCAGTTGAATAGTTCAAGAGACTGTTGTTGAATTTCACATTTAAACATCAAGGTTATAATATAAAATGTAACATGTATGCTGCTGCTGGTGTATGTTTGCTTTGAAAGAAAGAGTGAGAGATCTCTAACTTGTTTTTCTGTGTTTCAGGGCTGAGGCGTACGCCGAGAAGAGTGAGTACATCACACCATATAGCTCGATATACATCTATACTCTACCTCTGTTTCACCCTCTGCCTTTTGTTTTCCTAGGCTGCTGTTTCCCCATTACTGTAATTTCTGACTCTGAGTTTGGCTCACTATTTTTTCCCTGTAACATAGGATGGTGGATTAGGGTTAGGTTTATGTACCATCTGAATGTAAAACCACCGTCATCAGTATAATAAGCTATAATGATGATGAATAAAATAAAATAAATAATATGTTTGTTTCAGACCGCGGTAAGGTGGTTGGAGGATTGCCTGATGTTGTCACCATTATGGAAAAGAAGGTACCATCTAAGTGTGTGTGTGTGCATTTGTATATTTTGTATGTAAATCCTTGGAGTAACAGCGTTTTGGTTCTGTTTACTTTTTTTTTTTTTTTTCAATTCAATTCAGTTTTGTAAACCACAATTTGAGATTTGAGTCAACGATTTGATTCAGCACTTTAAGCCAATTATCATCATTATCATTATTATTATTAGTAGTAGTAGTAGTAGTAGTAGTAGTAGTAGTGTCGTTGTTATCATTATTATTTTCTTTAAGGTTTAAAGTTTTTTTTTTTTCAAGTTGCAATTCATAAAATTCTGGAAGAACAACAAACACCAGGTTATGTTTTTAAAATTCAGGCCAGAGACGGATAGATTAATTCAGTTTTCTCTCACAGACTGATGCGGTTAAATCGTTAGAATTTATTATTAACACATGGATACAGTGAATGAATCTTTACGTCCGCGGTGTGTTTGTTGTTTGCCGCTGCAGACCCTGAGTCTGACGTGCACGGTGTGTGGAGACCCCAGGCCTCAGGTGTCATGGTTGAAGAACGGAGCAGACGTCGAAGCTGATGATCAGGTAAATTCTTCAGTCAGCTAATTAGGTTAATTAGGCTTAGTCAGCTAATTAGGTTGCTTCTAATGGTGAGGCTGTGTTCCTGACCAAACTGAGGTTTGCCAAAGTGAGTGGAATACAGCATATCGTAAAACTCATGCTACTTACTAGTAATTCCTTAAAGGTAATGTGGTAAATTAAAATACTGTATACACAAAAATATTAATGCATTAAGTATTATCCAATGAAATGAGTGATTTAGCAGGGGTTGAACACTTTCACTGTATGCATCCCGAGCCTCCCTAAAGGCTTGATCCTACAGTCGCCCCTGGCATATACTAATAATTTTACTTGTTGCATTATAAATAAGTAGTAATACAAGACATTTAGGGGATTTGAAAAATGAATGTTGCTTTCTGAGATAGTATATGAAGAAAGTAGCAGGTATAAAAAAGTAAAAGCAGTGCACAAAAAGAAAAATAGATGCTTAAGAAATAGGAGAAATGTGTATCTCAAAGTATCATATGGAGCTGGAACCCGACACACTGACTGAAAAGCTTTTGAAAATGGTGAAAGAAAAACAAAACATGTAGAAATGTGAGTAGATCTAGAGAATCCACCATTTTAGCTAATAGTACTCAGTAGATTAGATATAGGTAGAATAGAATAGAATAGAATAGAATAGACCATCAGTCCTTGGTGCAACGAAACCTGTCTGTTTTATCTAGCAGTGCTGGCGTAAGACTGAGAAAAGCTTTAAAAATGGCTCATGCTGTTGCTGTGAGTCAAAAAAATATATCAATATTTATATTAAAACTTTCAGTGCAAAGCCTTTTGGGTGCTAAAAGCATGCTAAGCTGTCTGTACTGCCTTTCTCACATTCTCAACATTTAATACTCCATTTCAGCACGCGATATCCCTGGACCAAGGAAAGTTTGCCAGCTTGACGATCAAAGGCGTTTCCATGGATGATTCTGGCAGATATACCATGATCGTCCAGAACAAGTACGGAGGGGAGTCTGTGGACATCGTGGTGAGTGTCACTGATGTGTACTACAAACAGTTGGATTTAGTCAGGCACAAGAAATATGATTTTTCTGACCATCTGTGGCACAGATCTTGTCTTTTCATTGGTGCCTTAACAGTCACATATTTTATTATTAGACTTGTCTGAGGCTCAGATTTCTGACAGAGCTGATCTCTGGCTCTGTGATTTATGGCTGTACTGTGTTTACCTATTATCTCTCTCTCCCTCTCTCTCTCTCTCTCTCCCTCTCTCTCTCTCTCTCTCTCTCCTCAGGTCAGTGTATATCGCCATGGAGAGAAAATTCCTGAGGCAAAACCAACTCTGACCCCTAAAACCATCATCCCTCCCAAACTCCCCATTGAGATGCCTCAGCCTAAGACTGCTCCTAGCCCCGCCCCTTCCTCTCCTAGCCCCGCCCCTCCTAAGAGTCCAGCTCCAGGGAGGGGGGTGAAGAGCCCCACTCCCACCAGGAGGAAGTAGGCAGGACAGAAAGAAGACTCACATCAGTGCATATAGTCCAATTATGAGTTAAACTAGAGGCATCATATTATTATAATTATTGGCACCATAAATCTTGACTATATTACATTAAGCAATTGTACTAAATTGAATTTAATTGACTTGAAGTAAACGGAACAGTCAGAGCAGCCATCACAAAATAAAAGAAAAAAAAACATTTAAAAAAAAAAGGGAAAAAAAAAAAACTGATAAAAAAATAAATAAATCAAGAAGTGAAAATCTAGAACATTATGTAAAAATACAAAAAAAAATACAAAATACATAAATAAAACATACTATATACGAAGTTTATAACTTAGAATGATTGTATTGAACTTGAGGAAATCAAACTGAAATTAATTGAAATGAACTGAAACTGGAATAAAATGGAAATAAAAATGAAACTGAAACTGGAATTTTAATGAATCCGGACAGATATTCTGAAAGCATAGGATCTTGTTTTTCAGGACTGTGTATAGAATATAAGAAAACTACATAAACTACATAAAACAAACACACACAAAAAAAAAAAAAAAAAATATATATATATATATATATATATATATATATATATATATATATATATATATATATATATATATATATATATATATATATATACATATATATATTTATGACTTGCAATAAAATACATGGCACATACATAGCATAACATATATAGAGTAAGTTGACAATCACAGCTCGTAAAGGATTTGCTTAGAACAGTTTTAGAGCTACAGCCACTGTCTCACAACACTTATTACTTTGATGCAGAGGCTTTGCTGTGCTATCATCAATATCCTGCAGAAACTCTGAAAATCTCCAAAAAGTCATCTTTCCAGGAACTAAAACCTGGGTGATTGTAGTTTTTGTTTGTTTGTTTGTTTGTTTGTCAGTGCAGTCTATGAGTTTTTAATGTTATTGTCACTAGTTTGGCTCAAGATCATAAGACACCTTTGTAAGACTTTTTCTTCCAAACAGACTGGTGATGTTTGTTATCTCATCTCGTCACGTTTCGGCTCCTGTGAGCTCCACAGTCTCCGTCAGAAATCTCTCGGTATTGAAGTGACTTTTCTGGTCAGCTGTTTAATGAGGGTTTGGTCACGTGACTCACAGCGTTCGAAACCTTTCAAAGAATGATAATGAGCCGTGTAAGGGACAGTGAGGGGCCGATGTAATTGGATCTGACAGCAACAGGTAGCATCTCTGGATCAAAGAGGGCACCGAGCTCTGGAAACAGGCCCAGAAAACAGCAAAGCAGGATGAGGGAGCACAGCAACTGTCACACCGCTGGGATGCTGCTCTCATGAAACAGTCGGACGACCAAACCCTCCTAAATCAGCTGAGAGGAAACGGCGCTTCAACATCATGTGACTCCCCTGTTTCCTTGGACTTCTGTTTTTTACTGGCCAGAGAGAATTTTTTCATCCGCCCTGCAGAATACATTTTCCCAGGGAAAGTGTTGAGGTGAAAAACAAGTGGTTGGCGAAATATGAAATGCAGTCAATCATGCTGTTGAAGAGACTTGTATAAATCATTGGGATGATTAGCGAGTTGCACTTTCCCATTGAAATTTGGGTGGATAATTCAAGTGGCCAATAAGAGACGGGAGGGCAGGTGTTAGTAGCTCCATCCCTTTTTCCACAACAATCAGGGACCTGCGTCTATGCTTTTCTACTCAGTACAAAGGGGAAAACGAGGTTACAAGCCTCTTGTGATGGAGACTGCAGTCAAAAGATGCCAAGCTGCGATAACAAAACCACTATTCCTTTTGGAAGAAAACGTCTTAAGAAGTTTTAGCGGACTAAATTAACATCCATATCAGAAAATGCCAGGTTTCTGGAGGATGCTGATGATAAACTGTGTTTTTTTTTGTTTTGTTTTGTTTTTTTGTTTTGTTTTTGTCTCAAATGTGCCACATAGGCTTAATATTATTATATTATATTATAGCTCCAAGTCTTTGCTGCATCCATCGGTTTGCATTTAAATGAGGATTAATGTTAATTTGTAATTTTCACCCTCTTAGCAAAAATAATGCAGACTTCTCACAAAGCAAGGACAACAGAAAACTCTATCTCTCTATCACTGACCCTGATTGTCTATTACTGACCCTGATTGTTCACGCCAAAAACGTTTTTGGAAAATCTATTCTACTTAAGCTGATTCTGTACACACTCTCTGGTTATCGGCCAATGGGAGAAACAGACAGACAGGCGATCAGTAAGCAGGTTTAAAGGCTTGTGCCCAAACGCAGGAAGTAGTGATGGCAGAGCTGATGAAACGATGGCTGATGAGATCTGTGGTTCATTAAAGCCGAGAGAGAGAGAAGAGAGGAGCAGATGGAGAGGAGAGAGAGAAAGAGAGGGAGGGGTGGAGAGTAAATTCATTGTTTCTGTGTTTGCTGTTGCTAATAAAAGGAAGAGATTTCACTTTGCTGAGCCTGTGTATTCTTTCTGTCACGGAGAGAACGACAAGAGAACAAGAGAAGGACTGAGACAGTGCAAGAGTTTGAGTAATGGAAAGACTGAAAAAGAGAAAGGGAGAGAGAGAGAGAGAGAGATTAAAAGAGAATGATGTGAGCTGTTAGTGTGTGAGTGACCATTGTTGGTGCTGATGTATGCCTGTCCTGTGTGTGAGACAAGCCTTATGTTAGAATGAACTGAACCAGGAGAGGGAGGGCAGGATCGAATGGAGAGACAAAGAGAAACAAGTGGAAGAGAAACAAAGAGAAAAGTACTGTGTGTGTGTGTGTGTATGTGTGTGTGTGTGTGTGTGTGCGTGCATGTATATTGGTGTTGCTCAGGTTGTCTGTTTTTGCAGTGTAAGGCAAGTTTTATCATGCCACTAAAAACTCTATGTGACCCAAAGACAATGGGAGGAAGAGATTGAGACACGAAGTATGTTTTGAGTGTGTGTGTGTGTGTGTGTGTGTGTGTGTGTGTGTGTGTGTGTGTGGGAGAGAGAGAGAGAGAGAGAGTGAGAGAGAGAGAATGAGATGAATGCCGATAATTTAGTATTGCAGTAAATGACCTGTGAAGTGCACCGGCAGAAGAACAGACAACAGGAAGAGGACGAGACAGATGCACGTTAGAGCGACGGGGACTGAAAGAGAGACTCAGATCTGAATCATTTTGATGTTTTCGCTGTTCATCTGCTGTGAGATCATTTTCCTGGCTTTTTAATTAATTTTCACATTTTTAATCAACATAATTACTCAGAATCCCAACGTCACCATGACAACCAACTTTTAATTTCTGTAAACTCTGAAGGGACTCGTCTCTCTGAAACACACAGACACACACTGTGGCACTCGCAGACGCACAACTAGATACAGGCGCACACACACACCGCAGACACCACGCAAACACATGCAGACACACACACGCGTGGCGATACGAGCATATCCGCACACACACACCACACACGCACACACACACACACACACACACACATACATAGACACACACATAGGGCTGCTATCTAAATGGAATAGCTAGCCAGTACTGATAGCATGAAATTGTGTTTCCAAATATAACAGCATGTCATTGGAGTGTGTGTGTGTGTGTGTGTGTGTGTGTGTGTGTGTGTGTGTATGCGCATGTGTGTGTGTGTGTGTGTGTGTGTGTGTGTGTGTGTGTGTGAGAGTGAGAGAGAGAGAGAGAGAGATGGAGAGACACACTGTAGTACTTGCTCTTCTGTGATCTACCACATGGGGGCAGTATAGTAACATGCACAGGCACACTCACGCAATTCCTTTTGTGCACACGCTTGGACTCTCTCTCTCTCTCTCTCTCTCTCTCTCTCTCTCACTCACTCACTCACACACACACACACACACACACACACACACACACACACACACACACACACTTAGCCAAGCCTGTCCTAATTAAAGTAGCACTGTTCAAACAATGAGATAAACTACGAGCAGAGATACTCTGTGGGTGTGTAGTGACACACATCCATGTTTATAATACTTCTATTACACACATATACATATACATGTGCACACAAACACACACACGCGCACACACACACATATTTAATTTGCAGTTCGCATTGTGAGGATAAATACTGACAATTACTCTGATGATGATATTGATTACTGCTGATTTCAATCTAAACAAGAGAGGCGGAGAGGGGAAGGAAGGGAGGACAAGAGAGGAGGGAGGATAGAAAAGGAGGTGGAGAAAAAAGGATAACAGAAAGAAGGAAGGGAGGAAGAGACTGAGGAAACAACAAAGAAAGGACTGAGAGTGCAGGAATGGCCAGAGAGATGGGGAAAGAAAGATCAAGTTGGAAGCTACGCCTCTGAGTTTGTCCAGCAGGTTGATTCAAGATGATAATTTCTTCGTTTTGCGTGAGGAAGGAAAGGTGTCGGAGAAAGGTGTTGAGAGAGAGGAGGTGAACAAGTTGGAGAAAGACAGCGAGGAGGGAGGAGAGGGACGAGAGATCGGGAAGGAATAAAGAAAGAGCAGAGCCAGAGAGAGGCGAGGGAAACACGGTGAAGACAGAGAAAAGGGTATAGGCAGGATAATTAAAGCTGGGGACACACTTGAGGACTTAAAATCCTTGCAGATTTTGAAAACATTTTACATCACACACTTAATCATGGACTTTGCCTATTTTTTGTCTCTCAGTCATACACACGCTTGCACTATACAATCAGGCAAGGATATATCTCACAGTTACCAATATAGCTGAGGTCATTCTGTTCACGCCTGATAAATCACTTATCTCTAATCTCGCAGGAAGTCCCACGATCTGACGTGACATCGATCGAAACAACAATGGAGGCAGACAGCCAGTCTCAGCTCACTCTGCCTCCTCAGACTAAACTTTGCTCTCTTGGCCATCGGCAGTCTCTGGAACGAATCTCTGATCCCCGCGCACCGCAGTACTTGTTCAGGAATTCGTGCAGATGATGGGTCGTAAATGTCAAACATGTTTGATATTATCAGAGGCAGCTCAGAACACTCTGCAAGTTGATAGGGGTGTTTAAGATTGAATCTGTAAACCCTTCACACCGCCAAATAATCTTGGCTGACCATCAGTCCCAGCTAAGCCTCCGATCGGGATTTCCTGTCTGATTTTTGGGACAGTCAAATCTGGTGTAAATCAGCCTAGTAATCCTCCAGCGAGTCCTCAGTCTTTCCCGGCAGCGTTCTTTCTTGGCTGCACAAATGTAATTTAGATGTCCGAAGGTCAAACTGATCGCAGACAAAGGATAGCGGACAGGGAGGAACGTCAAAAGGGAAAAAGCAACGAGAAAGCAGAGTGGAAAGATGAAGGGAGAGATCACGAACACAAGTTGCTGTAAGGGTCTTTGTATAGGAGCTAGAAAAAACAGGCAGCAACCTTCTAGTTACCTCGAGTGAGTTAATCAAGGAGTTTATTTGTCGGAAAGTTAGTCTACTCTCCTGGATGAATGTCTCTGTGCCGCTGTATGTGTTGAGTAATTGTCAAGTAATTGTTGTGACCCTGGAGGCCATGCAACCTCTTCAAAACATATTCTATAAATTTCAAGAGCGCATTTGTGTCAAGTGTAAAATGACTCTTGTCTTAATAGGGAGGATGGCTCATCGGCCACATCTGGTGTATTAGCAGTAATGTCAGTGGGGAAATTAGCTTTTTGTTGGACTCTTGTCTGCAGGGAAGTGCACAGTGCAGGCTCAGCTACTGACCAGCATCCCTGGAGTTGGTAGGGATTCACTTTCCTGCTGAACACTTCAGAAGGACAGGCGCTTGAGGACATGGGGACTTGAAGGCCTTTGACTGAAGGACGATCTGTCTCCTTTTACCTGTTATATTTATGACATTAATAAAACATAAACTCACCATTCCACTCCACTGTCCTGAAGCCATGGTTGCATAAATGCTCATCGATGTTAAGTTGAAGAGCTTTGTATATACACACACACAGACACGCACACACACAACATAACAAATAATTTCCTGGACTCATAACCGCAAATCTCTGTTTCATTTACAATTGAGTCATGCCAGACACTTTGGAGGTGCTCTTAAAGTTGCTCAGTTGAAGGACTTGTGTTGAGGCCCTAACACACCAAGCCACCTGCTGGCCCCGGTTGCACCTTCATTGCATACCTGAGACCAGCAATTGCCCATACTGTAGTTTGTGGACCCTCGTCAACAGCTGACCAGCCAACCCTGCATTAGAAGTGGAAGCCAGAGTGACAGCTGTCTTCTTGACTGTGCAGCCAAAGTGAATCGGGACAAACCAGCTACTTACTGAGAGAGCTAGGAGTGGTAAGAAAACCTTCTTCCAAAAGCAAAGGATCTTCAGGCTGACAACGCCACAGCTAGCTGCAACTTCTCATCAGACATATTCTAGATCCTCATTAATAAATTGTTTATGCGTTGCATGAAAATGGAGGGGGGCGGCACGGTGGTGCAGTGGTTAGCACCGGCATCTCACAGTAAGAAGGTCCTGGGTTTGATTCCCACCCAGGGTCCTTTGTGTGTGGAATTTGCATGTTCTCCCCGTGTCTGCATGGGCTTCCACCGGGCACTCCAGTTTCCTCCCACTGTCCAAAGACATGCAGGTTAGTTGAATTGGAGACGCTAAATTGCCCCTAGGTGTGAATGTGTGTGTGTGGCTTCGAACCTTCATCCACAGACTCCGGGGGGCTCTGGTGGGCGTGAACTGCGTAAGCCGGCAGCCAATCACGTTCGCGTCCTCCATTGTTGAGAACAAAATGGATCAGCAGGGGTGTTGTTAGTTTGTGGTACAGAAGTGCAAGTAGCACAAGACAATGAAGATGCACCTCGGAGACAAGCATTCTTCCACTTCTAAACGCAACCTGTTGTTCTTCTTGTTCATTCGTGCGGTTTTTGTTGTTGTTGTTGTTCTTCTTTTTTTCCCGGTTCCTCCTCTGTATTTCCGGCAGACCACACGCCTATACGCGTGCTGCTGCCCCCCACGGCTGAGTGTTGCATTATGTAAGAGAGTGGAATACGCCGATACTGCCAAGTAACATGTAAACGGAATATTCCAGTTGCCGCGGCGCAGTTACCTTAACCGGAATATTGACCCGAACCGGAATATGGTGTGCATGTAAACGTACTCATTAGCTGTGTCCCAATTCAGGGTCTGGATCCTTCGAAGTCCGCATTTGAAGGCCAGTTACGTCACAACACTGCGCGAAGGCCTGTCCCAATTCATCCAGAGCCGAAGGATCCTTCAAATGCGCACTTCAAATGCGGCCTCCTTTTCAGCCGTTGGTAGCCGATTCGGAGGCTGCACCGCGACTATCCTTCTCGGCCTCCCGTATCCCAAAATGCTTTGCGTGCTGCTGCTCAGTCGGAGAAAAGTTCAGATTTCACATTATAAATATTCGTTTTTTACTCATTTGAACATCCAACGCCATATATGTTAAACCAAAACCCCTGTTCTGTCTTGTCTGACAGAAAGAAACGTTATATTTCGGTCTCCGGAGTTTGTTGTCATGGAAACGGCGGTAATGGCGGTTACGCAACCAGGAAATACTCTGAAGGCTAGACCGTCCCATTTCGTTGCCGTTAGTTGACGGGGGAGGATGCTTCGGTTGAAGTCCGGGTCCTCCGAAGGACCCGGACTTCGAAGGATGCAGACCCTGAATTGGGACACAGCTAGTGTTTGTCTGTCTGCCCTGCAATGGACTGGCAACCTGTCCAGGGTGTTCCCCTGCCTTCCACCCAATGAACACTGGGATAGGCTCCAGCAACCCTTGTGAAGATAAGCGGTTTGGACAATGGATGGATGGATGGATGAAAATGGAGGGCGAATGCTATTTTCTTTGATCTTTTCACAATCCATAAGCTTCCGGTTTGCTACTACTACTGCCTCCCCCTGGCATGGAGGGTTATTTCCTCTCACGTAGCGACACAATGTCAGCTGTAGTCTTTGCACAGGTGACCTGAGGAAACCCACAGTGATCTAACTGTCGGCCTCGGTCAGTAGTTCTTTGAGGTTGACTTAGTGTGCCCCCCCCCTCCCTCCTGATCCCACATATTTCCGCATGCAGTTTGCAAGCTCATGTGGTTTTTCAATTGCTCATACTGCAAATTCAAGTGATAGTGATCGGGTCTCTGTGTCACCTTGCCTTCTGCTCAGCCTCTGCTCCTCATGACCCTGTATATGAAGAGTATGAATGGTCGTTCGAGAAATGGTAGAACAATGTTTGTCTTATAGTTTGACTGGAGTCTATGAGAGTCACGGCATATGTGATTTTAACTTCTGCTGCCTCTTCCTGGAAAGCTGACTTTTTTTGGAGATGGAAGGTTCTCATCTGACAGCAGTGTTCTTCCACCCCCACAGTTGAATTAGTAAAAAAAAAAATGAACTCCATATTACCATACTTTTCGTGGTCTGCCTGCCTCGTTCCCTCCTCTCCTCTATCTCTCTTTGCTCTTTCTCTTCTTTTCTCCATCCCCCTTCCTCTCTCTCCCTTTTTGGTTCTTTCTGTTAGTGGCTTTCCCTCTCTACTTCCTTCTCTGTTCTATACTTCTTTCTGCTTAACAAAATAAGTATACTTCCTCTTTCCCGTCGTCTCTTTCTCTCCCCCTTTTCTCCTCCCTCTCTTGTCCTTTTTTCTCACTCTCTGCCTGTTTCCCTCCCCTCCCTTTATTCTTGCTCCCTGCTTTCCTCCCTCTTCTCTCTTCTTTTTCAGTCTCTCCTCCCTCACTCTGTCTCGCTCTCTCTCCAATCACTGTGAAATTGCAAGGCGGCTGGTTGGGGACTTTTCTGACAGAGAAATTTGGCTCCGATCAGAATCACTAGCTAGTTTTCCTGCATTCCTTACCCAGTTTAAATGATTTTGCAGCTTCACAGGCACATCTACCCAGACAGCCAGACATAGTCATGCTCATACTTTGCAAGTCTCAAATGTCCTTTTTCTCTGTAGTGCTCTTTCTCTTCATCTTTTTCTCTATTTCTTGCTCACACACACATACACACACACACACGCACACGCCAGAAACATACTTCACACCTACAAGTGGTGTTATTGGCTTGGAACCAACAAGCAGGAGCCAATACAATCACTTCGTTGCCTCGAGAACATCAGAGGAAGAAGAAGAGGAGCCTTGAGGAGGGAGAGACAGAGACGGGAAGGCAGACAGACAAGGAGACAGACAGGAAGACAGTGGAGTTAGCTTCAGTTAATGTGAGCATTACATTTTTTGCAAGCTGTAATTGCAATTGTTCTTGTGATTGTAGCTGTGTGTTAATTTGCAAACCTCCACTGTAATTTGCCCTGGACTGATGCATTGACAATTCTTAAAACCATCAGAGGAAAAGGAGCCTCTCTTGGCCCGAGGGAAGATAACACTTTCAACAACATCATCATCATCATCATCATCGTCCCCATCATCATCATCACTGTTATCTTTATCACCACTCTCAGCACAGTAAGTGTCCAAGTGGAAAACAACAACACCAAGTAAACTCGACTCCCAACATGTGATTTACTTTCCACTTCACAATTGCAGTTCAGTAATAATTTACACAACACTGGGCGATGTGCAGACCACCATACCAAAGAGGAGGAGCTGATGCGACCCTTGCCTATTTTTGTAAAGTAGCATCACCAACTTGCCAGTGAATTTTACATTTAAATGCAAGGATGACCAGCTTTTTGACATCAGATGAGTCTCGTTATTTTCCTTATTAGTTAATATGTGCAGTCACTCCAGCCTACTGCTCTGATACTACATGCTGTAAATCCATTTCTACATCCCTGTGCCTTAGTCAAGTTGCATAGTGAGCACATCTCCTGCCCAGGAATTTTGTGTGCCTCGGAAACAGTGCAGCGAGACCCTGGCGCGTGTCATTACGTCCACATTACACAGATACAGGAAGCTGTTGAGGCTGCTGGTGATTTTCATTTATTGCATGATGTGGGGATCTGCGGTCTCCATGGGAATTTTATGAGAAAGCAGTCTACCAAGTTTTGCTTCGCCTGTTTGCTCCGTCCACATGGTGCCATCCTTTGTCATTTCCTTTTTCACTATAGCCATGGAGAGAGCAGGTGCATGTGGTTTCAATGGTGATGTCTTGATGCATAAATATGCCATTCAGCACTCTGGGGCAGAGCATGGGACATTCACACTTCTGGGTACCAACACCCACTGGTAAAATTAGAGCCTTTTGTGAGAGGAAAAAATGTGAGAGAAGAATCTGTTACTTTCCAAATTAAGCCTATTATGGCAGCAAATTTCACCGACAGCATTTTTGATGATGAGTGAAAACATGTTTATGATGCAAATAAATCGCCAGCATGCTTGTTTGAGAAGTGTTCGTCACTGCACATAACTTTTAAAAAATAAAGAACAAAACTACAAATGGTATAATGAGTCACAACAAAATGGCAGACAAGTACTAGCTATACAATTTGTGAAGACGGGCCCATAAGAACAGATTTTCCCCGGTGGCAAGCGAGGCCTAAGGATGGCCGTGTCTGTCCATCCACCTGTCCATCCAACATCTGACTCAAGCACAACAAATCTCAAAATCTACTCAACAGTCACCATGAAATCTGGTGACAGTCATGCTTCCCAGAGGATGAACCCTCTCGACTTTGGTGACCTCATAACTTTTCCTGTACCACCATCCTTAGGGCAATATGTCAGATTTGCACACCAAATATCACTAAATCTAATTATCATTAATACTAGCTGAAACTGGATTCATACTCCCCAAAGGCAGATTCCTCTTTATTCTGATGATCCAATTATCTTTCCTCTAGTGTCACCCTTAGACCAACATGCACCAAGTCAGGTGGCCATGATCGCTGTAGGCTGATCTGCAGGTGTAAGGTACAGATAAAACAGCTAAAATAAAGTAACTCTCCAGCTTTTGGTAATCTGAATCAACCCTCTAAGTGCAGAGGAGGCATCCCATCTTGTTATGAAGTGTAAAAAGAGATGAATGCCACTCGGTTATCAACAGAATAGTACTTAGAAATGCTTCAGGAGTTAAGGACATCTCTTTTACTCCATCATAAAACAAAAAATAAGAGAATTTGTCACCAAATCACTAGATTAAAGGCAGGCATTTAAAGATGTTACATTAAGTCTTGGCATGGACCTGAGGGGCTTTGTCCTTCCTCAGCCTCGTCCTTAACATGAGTAAACAAAGTGATGTGCCCTCCCATTTGAAACTGGACAGTCTGCATTTAAGTATTAATTGTTCTGACATGCAGATACTGAATCAGCAGGTCGGCGGGTTGAGGCATCATGGTTTCAAGGCTGTCTTGTGGCCAGGTTTAATCTTTTTTCTTTCTCCGTCTCTCGAGTCTTTCTTGTCTTTGTATCCATCCAAAAAAGCAAAAAAAAAAAAAAAAAAAAAAAACTCAGAAGTTACAACATTTGAGATAAAAGCTCCCAGGTTCGCTCCTCTCTTTCTGATCTGGTTTTGGTCTTACAATATTAAATAATACGACTTACTTAGAACTTTTTTTTAACCCGTTATGGCGCAGATCCTCCTTTATGTTTTCTGAGACACAGAGATTAAAGATTTTCTGAGCTTTACTGAAGCTCACCGGGGAAAAACCAGTTCAGAAGATGTCAGTTAAACTTTTAACCCTTTGCCAAGTCTTCTGTGTGCCTTGAGATCGGCTGAAAGTTTAATGATCAATGTGCAGAATTTGCTCTGTAAAACTGATCGCACTTTCTGAACTGATACTAAGCAGGTAAAGGACCCGGTCCACATTGTCACGGCCCTAGTGTTTCCCTTGTGTTTTCCCTGTGTTCTCTGCCTCCTTGGTGTTTTCCTGTCTGTAGCCATTTTCACACCTTAGCCGAATGCGCAGAGACTCAGGTGTGGACTTGAGGTGGGGTTGCCCTTTCCCACCTGTAGCACACAACAGATTGTCCACGTCAGACACATTCACACCTAGAGGAAATACTCCGTATGGTTTAGGAGACGGACGGTGCCTGGGATTTTAGGGATGCTGCACTGTGTAAGAGTGAAGTTATTGAATATTTTTGTAGGATCTGTTTTCAGTGTTGCACTGTCTAGATGAGCCCTGCAGCTGTACAAAGAGACCAGTGTTAACTGTCTAGCTCAGAGGATGGCTTGTTTTGGTGAATATTAGGTTGTAGGACGATTGAGCTTGTTGTCTATGTTACTATAGGAAAGAGGTGTCATTTATGAGTTTTTGATCCAGGAAGTTTGAATCTGTGAATATATTTCCAACTTAAATGTACCAGGGTAGAGTGTGCAGGAGGCAGGACACACACCAGCTCACTCGCGGTGCCTGCTCTATTCACACATGGGCTCAGCCGTTCACTTTGCGCTCTTAGTGTTAAGGAGCTGGGAGGATAAAGATAAAGAAGAGCTGATGTGGACACACAGCTCCTCCGGCTCATGTCGGTATAACTTGTGGTGTTCAGTGCATGTGTGATAGGGGTGATGTATGATGTGGGCCTGTCTGTGTCTCCTCTGGCTCCTTGCTTCACCAACACACCTGCCTGGCATTCCTCACCAGCATATCTGCCATCCATCCGCCCATGAAGCCAGCAAGACAAGAACCTGGTTTTCACTCCCAGTCTTCAGCTACACTGGTAGTGAATGACTCCGGTCAACAGTGTTGCGTATACCACTTCAGTCTCCAGTGTTTCTCTTGTGCCTGTTTCTAACCTGTGTTTTCTCTGCCTAATGATCGTCACACCTACCTGCCTGCCCGCCTGCACCCGCTCCAGTGTTTTTCTGCCCACGCCACACCGTCTACCGGTGGCTCAGCCAAGCCACAGCTCCACGCCTGCCATCCTCGCCTCACCAATCCTGGCTACAGCCATCCCTCATCACTTCTGTGCCATTCCTCTCATCGCTTGCAACCAGCAGGATCTCCACAGCCTTACAATAATCCTCTTTTAGTCACATTCCTCCTATTCCTGAGTCCTGCATTTGGGTCCACTTGTGCACAAATTGTAACACAGATCACATTTTTAATCCTTTATTGCATCATTTGAATGTGTGCCCTGTGCAATGTCAAGTTATTTTGGGCTGTAAATAAACCTGAGCTTGAACTTTTCAGGAAAATTTGCATGAACATAGTTAAAGGAAATCCCAATTAATTCACATTTTCTTTAATCAAATGTTTGAAATACACGTAAAATATGCAAAACATTTTGGATGGACACTCAGCTCGTGATAAATTATATGCATTTCCACATTTTTATCAGTTGAATCAGTTCTTACTTCAATTAACCCAACATTTTGTATAGTGCATGTGTAAACAACAACAACAACAACAACAACAACAACAAAAAGTATATACTATTGTAGCTTATGAAAACATGAAATCTTTAACCTGATAAAGCCTGAACTATGAAAGAATTGGCAGAAAATTCAATTTTTTTGAAATTGAACCCTTTATTTAGTCCTATAAGAAAATGTTAAAAAAAAAAAAAAAAAAAATCAAAAAATATGTTATTACATACGGTTTTTCTGTTGTATCATATATGACAGTACTTGAAGTGCCAATGGTATGGTCCAGGGTGAACAGGGGAAGTGTCCAAAGGTATACAACAGTATTTTGGTCAAGTATTGATTAAACTGAAACGGAATGTGTTATTTGATAACGTGCATCATATATGATAAAAATGGCTTTATAGGGTTAACAGTGTCATTTAAAGAACTATATAAAATGAGAGACGATGAGAATGAAAAATGTGGCTACGGGGAGGAAGAGGGTGAGGGAGAGAGAGACACTGAAACACAGTGAGAGAGAGAGAGAGACAGAAAATAAGGTGGTGTGTAGACTGCCACACCAGAGAGCAGGGCACTGAACAAATTGGTAGGTAAATTCAAAACATAAAAGGCCAAGAAATATTTACAGTCAGTTGTTTAGGGAGGATGTGGTGGAATTGTGTGTGTGTGTGTGTGTGTGTGTGTGTGTGTGTGTGTGTGTGTGTGTGTGTGTGTGTGTGTGTGCGTGCGCGCGCGCGCGCGTGCATGCGTATCTGTGTGTGTGGGGTTGCAGGATGCTGTTGCTCTCAGCAGTCGGCCCGTACACTTCCCCTGTCGTGGTCGATCATTGTCAAGAGACCGCAGCTCCTGCGCACACACACACACACACACACACACACACACACACACACACACACACACACACATATACACACACACACACAGTCTTTCTTGCTGTCTCTCCGGTAATATGAGGGTCAGCTTGGCAGTCACCCGTGCCTGTCTGCCTTTTTTATTCTGTAATAAAACAAAACACATGTACAAAACAAATCACTGACTATGTTGGGACATTTCAACCTCGGGTTTAAGCGTGTTTGAGTGCATACAGGTGTTTTCAAGTGTGTGTGTGTGGGCCTGGGTGCCTGATTTTGTGTAGAAGTGGGGTAGGAAGTCATATTGAGTAACTGAAAAAAGCTCAGGGTGGAATAATAACACACACACAGGCCCAACATGCTGTTAGTTTGAGTGTGTCTTTAGATGAAAGTCTGCTTTGTACAACCAAAAGACACATCTCACAAAGGATATAGTGTACTTCCTTTTTAAAATACATGAGTTTACCTGGTCTCTATTCACCCATCATCTCTGTTATGTACAGGGAGGTAGCCTTAACAAGTAGTCAAACAGATATGCATTAACATTGACTGGAATCAGTGCTGAGAGAGTAAAGTTAGTTTTATATTGGATTTTTTTATATTGGATTTTATATTGGATTATATTTATATAGTTTTATATTGGACTCTTGATCTTAATATTGGCTCCTCAAAAATCAGTAACTGCAATTGGTAACTTAAATATGTCAAACCAACTCTGACATGTTTTACATCCCCCTAACTTCTTCACTATTTACTTCAATTAACCCTATATTTTGTATAGTGGATGTGTAAAAAACAACAACAACAAAAAGTTAAATATAACTTAAATATGTCAAACCAACTCTGACATGTTTTACATCCCCCTAGCTTCTTCACTTTACTTTGATAAATATCAAAATAAATTTATTTATTTATTTTACATATATGAATTCCATAATAGTTAGCCTACCGCTTAATGTAAATAGCTTTGCCACCTTGTATTTAACTCCCAAACAAGCTTTTTTTGGTCACATCACCCATAACATCTTCACTTTTTACTTTTTTTTTGTTTGTTTGTCTGTTTTTATAGTTTTTAATTAGCTATTAGAAATGCTGTGTAATCATGTAAAAAAAAAATAAAAAAATCTGAAAAAAAAAAAAAAAACTTTTACATCCACATTTAAAAAGTTTAAGTGTGAAGATATTATGGGGGATGTCAATAAACATATCCACTTTCTGGGACCTCTGAGATACAAGGTACTAAACCTATTTGGTATCTTGTGTTATTTATTTAATACTTAGTCAATTTGTGTGTGTGTGTGTGTGTGTGTGTGTGTGTGTGTGTGTGTGTGTGTGTGGGTGTGGGTGGTGGTGGTGGTGGGGTGTTATGGGGATGTAAGACATATAAGTTGTTTTGACAGTTCTGAGTTACACACTGGCAAAGCCGATTTTTGTTGGGAAAATATAAAATTGAATATCAAACGTTCAATAGGCTATAGAACTAACTTTACTCTGGTGGGTGAACGATGTTAAGTTTTTCACTTGAAAGAGGTGCTGCTCTTTGAATCACATCATGCTGGATTTTCTAAAGGACACCAGAGATTTGTCAGAGGTGTTACGTCATGTTCTGCCTGCTATGTATCTTTACGCAACATTAAACTGCAAGATTTTTCAATGGCCTGACGTTTGTGAAGAAAACGACAGGCCGAACTCTATTTAAATCATTCATGCGGACTTAAATGCAGTCAGCAAGCATGGGAACACACACTTTTGTAAACTGTGTGGAAAAACAAAGTGCTCAGCAATACAGACTCACCTGCTGCTGTCTTATTTCTCTTCAAACGGAGCAGAGCTGCCTGACTGCAGCTGTGGGTGAACTGACGTGGTGGAGAGTGGACTGCTCTGAAAGGGGAGGGGAAGGGAGAGAGACTTCTTGGGGCTGCAGTTTGGGTCTTCTCAGTCAAAACAAGAAAAGAGAGGAAAACCAAAAGCATTAACAGGGCGTGTGCCCCTGCGAATCTGAGTCAGCGACGCCTCTGACCCTACACTGATCATCTTCATGACCAAGGACAAGGTTCAGCTCAAAATTCCTCCACATTTATTTAGTTAGTTATGTATTTGATGACCCCATCACTACAGCCAAACACTCGCCTGACTACACGACAACAAACCACACGTCGGTCAGCTGCTGCTCAAGCCCACTGACTCAATTCTGTGCTCGTGAGATCTGTCACCCGAACACTTTTGTCTGAAGGATGAGGTCTGATCAAGACACGTAATAGAGTGAAAGTTCTCTACATTATTTTGTTACGCTGGGTTCACACAATTAGTTCCAGTGAAAGTCAAGTTTTCATGTGAATGAAAAGTGGGGAGGTAAAAGTCTATGTTTTCTCCCCCACTAATAAAAGTGTGGATACAGCTGCTACCTTCACTCCATTGTTTAGGCACCTTTGTGTGTGTGTATTTCATGACTGCTGTTTATCCAGTGGAACTTTAGGCTGCGACGAGTTGAACTGTGCTGCACTGATTTGCATTTCCATTACCAGTTCAAGTGTGCCGAGTTGTGCTGAACTGCGCTGGAGATGGACCGTCTCCAGAGTGGGGCCAAATCATGCTGGACCCGCCCTCCAGCAGGCTGCAGCAGCATCAGAGGGCTTTGTCATCATTCATATGTCAGACAGTGAACAGCTCTGAAACAGAGCCGCTTATAGCCAGGAGGTCCCTGTGGTGCTACTTGTGAAAGTTGTACTGTAGTTGATAATCTAACTATGTAAAACACATTTTTTCAGCAAATCTCTTAATTACACTGGTACTGTTCATGCAAAAAAGCCATTTCGAGTTGCTCCTGTTGACTTTTCGAAGTGAAAACACTCCTGTGGGGTGCTAGCACATAAGGGAGGAAAAAGTAGTCAAGATTCCCACAGGCTGAGCTTCACATTTATTAAAGACGCACCTTCAAGCAGATAGCCCCTCATACTGGAAATGAGAATCCCAGCCGTGCTGGGCTCACATGCTGAGTCAAATCGAGTAAAGCCAGGCCAGCACGTGTGGAAAAAATAGCATTATTGTATGTGTACGCCTGAGCTCAAAACCAGAGGAAAAATGAGAGCAGCAGCCATCTTTCCAAACTGTGGGGAATAACAGGAAACAAATTATATTCATCCTTTCAAAAGCCAATGATATCAAGATATGAAACATACAATCCATAATTTGTTGTAAAATTTATACATTATATCAAGGTATGGAAGAGAATAGCATATCCTGAAAACTGACTGAAATCAAGCTTTTCTATCTATCTATCTATCTATCTATCTATCTATCTATCTATCTATCTATCTATCTGTCTGTCTGTCTGTCTGTCTGTCTGTCTTGTCTGTCTAGCTATATGTCTATGTATCTATGTACCTATTGATCTATCAACAGTCTGTTTTTTTTTTTTTTTTTTTTTAGAATCTAGTCAGTGCCATATCAGGTGTATGTATTTAAAGAGGATTAAAATATGTTGCACATTTTTGCAATAAAGTATTCAAGAAGCTTTCATGATTAAATAAAGACTTGTTTGTGTTGCTGTTTTTTCAGGTCAGACAAAAGTCTGATTCCTGATTCCTGAGTAAACTGCATGAGTTCAGCTGACCCCATCAGGTCAGCAGTACACACACACTCACAAACTGGGAATGAACTTAAATGAAATGCAACTCACACAAGCACAACAACACAAGCTTGTGTGTGTGTGTGTGTGTGTGTGTGTGTGTGTGTGTGTGTGTGTGTGTGTGTGTGTGTGTGTGTGTGTGTGTGTTGTGTCCTAGTTCCCAATCAAAGGCAAATGCCAGCATGTGTGTTTGTGGAACACTTACATAATGCTGTGGAGGTAGCTAGGTACAGAGATGGTGTTTGTGTGTGTGTCTTAGTTTTGTCTAGGTATGTGTGCTCGGTTATGTATGCGTGTGTGTGTGTGTGTGTGTGTTTATGTATAAACTCCAGCTGAACACAGCAGGCCAGCACCCCCCTCCATCCCCCCTCTCTTTCCCTCTCTCTCTCCCTCTCTCTCTCGTCTATGTCTCTCAGCATTTCTTCCCCTCTGCATACTGACATATTGAATTGATATTTACTGAGCTTTAAGGGGGATTTTTGTAAGTACTAACGTTGCCATGGACAGAGTCCTACTGTTTATTTCACCGATTGCACTGCTGCTTCCACTGTTCTCCTTTCAGCCAGCCTAAGCTCTAAATCCAGAAATGCACTGGAAGAGTGAGACATGTGTGTTTTCACATGCAGCCATTAATTTCAATGGCTAAACACACACTCAGCACATGTAGTGGAGCAGTGACATTCAACTCATACATTGCCCTGAACATTTTAATTAATTTACAATTTGCTGTCATATAATGCAGGGTGTTTTTGGTTTCCACTAATTGGTGTGCTTTTTCAGCACATGAAGTTTCTGCTTCATAAAGGTTTATAAAACAGAGATACTGCGTAGGAGGTTGTAGAATTTTTATCCGAGCTTGACGCAAACAAAATGCAAACAGTGTTGACGCTTCACATGTGGACCTGCAGTAAGCCATAGGAGCATCGCATGAGGAACAGGTTTGTACCAGTTTTATTTGGTAATTTTATTTGGTATTTGCCATCGTTTTCTTTTATTCATTTTTTAAAGGAAGAATTTCATGTAAATAGATTAACAGTTGTATTATCACTGTATAACTTCTATTATGTCAAAAATTTAGACACTCTATTTTACTACACTTAAAAGACTTCAAAAACACACAAGTCTCCTCTACATGTGCACGTGCAAAGCATACGCCACCTCTTGATATTTCTGAGCTTCACCTGCAACAATTTTAGAAGGCATCCTAATAAAGTGTTCATCTACATTTCTTGCCCTGACCGTTGAATCTGGGGCCAAAGCCTCGAGGAATGCCAGCTGCCTCGTGCTTCAGCCACGAGCAGCCCCCTTGCAGAACTGCATGAATTTTTTCTAATAGTGATGCTAATGTGACTGCTGCCCCACTGTCCACCATCAGGGCAAGGTAAGGTAAGCATAAATTATTGTAATTATTATTCATTTAATTTTTTTTTATCATTATTTTCATTATTTATTTTTACTTGTGTAGTAGTCTGAACCTGATACACTTTTACTGACAGAAAAGAAGCCGTGTTTCCAGTGAAAACAAAGTTAACTGGAAGTGGCATCTGCCCATAAGGTAACTATGGTGAATACCGAATACCTGGCTGGCACTTCTGTTTGCTAAAAACACTGTTTTGCTGTATCATAATCACTTAAAATTTGAATGTTAATTCAAAATTTGTCACAAATTCAAAGGTCAAAGAGGTTTATGGGTCCACTTGTTGACTCCTGAGTGCTCTGGTGAGACATAAGTGACCCAGCTGGGAATATAGCTGCTTAGTTGAAATGTATGCCAGCGTGAATAAAAGCATTCCCTCTGTTTCTACCTCACATGTAAAGAACATGATGTCTTGTTCTGTGGTGCAACTTTCAACCAGTCACCCTCCACTATACTTGACAGCCACTGAACAGAACCGGAATGCACAAGAAAACAGTTATTTTCAAGTGATGAGACTGTAATGGTTTTGTAGTAATTTTAACAAATGCACATGCAAGCCAAGGATTCAGAACATGGAATTACTTGTGCATAGCAACTTTTAACTTTTAGAAGGCAGACCTTCTGGAACATGAATGGGAGTGAACTAGGTTAAGTTAGCCTTGACTTTCAAGCTTCCAAAACATTTTCTGCACACACTCATGCAGCAAAAAATTCTGACAGATAAGATCATGACTGTTGATGAGGAGTCAAAATAGGGGCGCTGTGTTCCTTTAAGTACCTTGATGACTGTAGCAGGATGGTGTAGCTTCGTTAGTCACCAAACCTGCTTGGTTAAGGTTAGAAAAAGGTCATGGTCAACCTTACAAAACATTAGCTGATGTTCATGAGTAACAGCTAGCTGACGTTGGCTAAAAACAAACACAGAATTCGCACCCTGTTGTTTCCACAAGCAAGGTCCTGTTGATTGTGCCATCTTGCCTAACCCACCCTCCTTCACTCACTTTACACTACATCACAAAACTTGAAAACATGATATTTTAACTTATCCTTGGTTTGCAGAAAGGTAAAATGCCAGAATTCTTGCCTGGCAACTGGGATGGGATTATATGCTGGTCTCCCATGTCTTGGCCAAATAAGGGAGGCAAATGAGAGCAGCTGACCCACCAACCTTTCAATACACTGGTCAGCGCCTCAGTATGGCTACTACCGCAGTACTAATGCACGTTTCATACAGGACTGAAGACTTCACCACCACTGAAGAGGAGCTAAAAGGAGAGGATGGTGGAAAAGAGTCGAGGACTGGAGAGCAGACGAGATAAGATGTAAGAAAAGAACAGCCTTTGGTCAAAATGTAATTCCATGGATGGAGGTGTTTGATAAGACACCAGAGAACAAAGTTGCAGGGGAGGGGAGAGGAGAGGAAAAGACATACACTTAAATCTCTTTGTATGGCTGTGTCTCTCTTCAGATTCCATTACGATGGACTGCCGAACTATCAGAAAAGCCACAGTCTGCGTGAGAGTGTGAGTGTGTGTGTGTGTGTGGAGGTCATAATAACCTCTACTGATTCCTGAGGATAACACCTGACACCCACAGGGCGCATGCGTGCACACACACACATACACACACACACACACACACCAACACCACACAGACACACACACAAACATTTCTGATTGGTGGTAGAATTGATTTCACACAGAAAGCTCCAATCCACAGTTCGTTATTAGAGCTGCCAAGTGCTAATGCCCTGCCCACCTGGCCTGGATGTTTGTGTTTGTGTGTGTGGCCTCTCTGCCCTGGATGTCTCCTCTCATCTGCCATCTTTCTGCTCATTTACCCTCTTTCCTCTACCCATTTCTTTTTCCTCTCTTCTCTTCTTTTCTCTTCTCTTCTCAAACACATCACCATGCTAGCATTTTGTCTTTGAGCCCCCCTCCCCACAAAGGACACACACACACACACACACGCACACACCATCGAAGCTGCTGATTGTATGGCACAGTTGGTTAGGCATTTTATCACTGTATGTGTGTGAATGTGCAAGTGTGTGTCTGAGAGTCTGAGTGTGTGTCACACACGGTTTGAAAGTGTTTCCCTAACTTGGTGCCATGTTGAATATCGACCATCTTACAACACCTGAGTTCAGACAACCAGAGAGAGAAAACGAGAGCGCAGAGGAGCAAAGACGCAGACTGAAAAAGACAGAGGGAAAAAGAAAAAGAGAGAGCAGAGAGTCAGAAAGGAGAAGATGAGGAAACTCAGGAGGTGTTTGCTTGACAGGAATCCTGAATTTCCATTTCAAATCACACACATGCACACACACACACACACACACACACACACACACACACACTCACACAGACAGACAGAGAGAGAGAGAGGGAAAGAAAGAAAGAAAGAAAGAGAGAGGGAGAGAGGGAGAATGATTCAGTGAAGCATGCCAACCTTGGACGATGCCAAAATGATAATCATGCCTGAATCCCCGCAATGATCCCAAAATCCGTTTCCATTTCCCATTTTAGGCACGTGGCCAACACAATAAGTGCATAATAGCATTTCAGTGTTTCCCCAAGATATGTTCCTTGGCAGGCAGGAAAGGCCCCTGAAACAGCATGCAGACCATGTGACACTAAAACTCTCCACTGAAACTGATAATAATGAAATTCTTTGAGACAGCAAACCACGTGGCACTAAAGTTCTCCAATGAAACTGACAACTGTCTGCCAAAGACTCAGCCCAGAGAAGCTGAGGCTCTGATCTGCGATGTTATCAGGAGACAAATGCTGGAGCTCTTCCACTGATAATGAGTTAGAGGCTGACTCACTCTTGTTTAATGTGCCCCTAGTCTTCTCTTCTTGCAGGTATTCCAAGATGTTAGGCAGTGGAGTTATACAGTTATCCAATGACCCGGATAATTAAATGAAACAGCTTCTACGTTTTAGTCATATGTTTTACAGATTCAAATCCACAACATACAGCGTATAATGACCACATGCACGAGCAAACACACATTTTGTACAGTCCTACAGCATCTTGCTAATTGTGCAGCATCAGCTGTTACTACAAACGTGGTAATAGCAGGATAATCACATTATACACCAATGCGTTATCAAGAACTGATCCACTCGTCCATATTGCTGTGTTGCAGTATGCGGCACTGTCTTTTGATATATCATAGTACAGCCAAAATGTTTTATATTACCCAAATTTAAAGTGTGACAGTACCTCCAGTTTCAGATCCTCTCTGCATGTCCCATTACTTTTAAAACTGCAGTGAATGGGTTAGAGAGAGCAGCAGTGCAGAGTGAGCAGGAGAGGTCAGAAGGACTTCTTGGCCTCCTGTTCAAATGAAAATCAGCGTTTTGGCTCACTGGTCACTGAAAACACTTTAGCTCTCCATAGTGGAATTTAAAAAAAAAAAAAAACTGTTCTTTTTTTACCATGTGGATTGGTTGAAATGGTCCAAAGGGGGTAATGCTGAATCACCACCAGGACCGCACATGCTGTACATGCTTATAGCACAGACCTTGACCTCCCACAGCTGCAACTTTCATCATGGTTGATGTCCTCCTTAATTGTGAGGAATCAGTACACAACTGTAGCTTTCAGCAGGAGCTCTACCTCGCTGTGTTTCCATATGAATGACTCATCTGATTTGTCATCCATCTTTGTTTGCTGTGCAGTTTTGGACATTATTAAGACCTTTTTTTTTTTTTTTTTTTTTTTTTTTGTTTAGCCATATTTGTACTTGCATTAGTAACTGAGCGATGTCTGCAAGCTGCTTCAGTCACTCCTCAGCTTCTTTGCACATGCTCATATAGTGTAGCATTGTGCATATCTGTGTTTGGCCTGGGCATTATTCGGTTCAACGATGCCCAGACAACAATGGGTTGTATTTGGTAACAGCAACATATGTAAAAAAAAAAAAGAAAAAAAAAAAAAAGTGGCAGATGATTGGGTTAAATATTTCTCTATCATTGGCTAACTCCAATCAGACAAACAAACAGTATGTAATATAGTATGAGAGAGCCAAAACAGTGCCTGATAGCTTCTCGCTGTCATCACCTAATAATATTTGCCATACCTGTAGTTCCTCAAAGGACACAGTTTGGTCCAACTTTTGGTTTCCAATCTAAAGCTTGGGCTGCAGTGTGAACTGAAGTTTTTGCCGATTAAGCTGCATTTTCAAAAAATAGCCATATCTATGTAGGATATGGGATGTATGTGACGCTAATGGCATTCTGTGTGTTTACTGTCCTTGTGGCTAATTTACTACAGGAAAATTAGCACAGAATTATGAACTCTATTTACCGCCCAGCGAAAGCATGGTTTAATTTAGGTGCAAACATGAAAAGTATTTCTAAATCTACCGGCAGCGTATTTAGACTTGTGTTTCCAAATTAAATTCATGTTGTTTGACTTACAAGGCACTCTCCCCATTAATCAGAGGTAGGGATTATGATCATTCTGATTAAATTAAAATGTTCAGCAGAAATTTTATGTAATTACTGTAGGCTATCTTTGGCCAGGAAGTACTAGAAGCACTAAAATTCATAGTCTCTAAATAGTGACTCTGATATTCTAATTGGTTAATTGTATCAAAATTGCGATGCAGCACATTTAAATGTCAGCTGTTGGTAAATCATTCACTAAATTGATAATAGTTGCACCCCTTATTTTTTTAGGCATGCACCTTGTTTGCACCTGCCTTAGTAAATCAGAGGGAAAGTGTTTGATGGCTCCCTGAATTGGGCCAAGGACTCACCTTGAATTATGGCACAAAAGCGCTAAACATTATATCATATGTAGTGATGAATGGCCACATCTTGCACCATGAGAAAAATTACTCTTTAAGTATTTCTCTTAATAAAGAAATGACAGGGTCAAAGCCTCTGAGCACACACAGATAAAGTATTCACAGAGGGAACGTCGTCATCGAGTCAGCAGCGTGAAAGTGGATCACTTATAAATAAGTGAGAGAACATTCATGCTACATGAATGTCTAGTCATACATAGTGTTAACTGTCTATCACTGGAATACCCCGCTGGTTGACTGCACTTCACTCAGCAATGTTAGTATGCAGAGTGCTCCTCTCCTCTCCTGTGAGTGTGTGTGCGCGCAAGTGCATGTGTGTGTGTGTTGCTGTCAGTAGTGGTTATCAGAGCTTTCAGTCAGCTAGTCAGTCTGTAGAGAAAATATTACTCATTAGCTTTGCCAGTTAGTCACCTTCACACACACACACACACACACACACACACTTAAATCTAATGTTGACTCTATTGTAGGACGTGGTAGTTCATTTCCCCCCCTCTTTTCTCACTTGGTCAGTCGCTGATAAGAGTGATTGTTGTGTCTAAGTGAGAGTGTGGTCACCATGAAAATAAATAGGGATGCACTAGATCACATGGTGGTATTGGATAGCAGGCAGATAAGAGACTAAATTAGGGCATCAGGACCAGATACATTCCTAATTACCAACTCTAGTACTAGAGGCCATGCGTGACCCACTATAAATCAAGGCAAAGCAACAGGGCTTCCTGCTGTTTTCACATATCGTCGATGTCAGATGAAAACCTTGTATGTCCAAGTTTGGCAAGTTAGCAAGGGTTAATTCACAAGTGTGATCTCCTATTGAAAAATAATGACCACTGCGGAGAGGCTTCCCTCTGAAAAGGTCCTCCTTTATTATTCCACTTATTACACGGCTTTATGTTACGAAAGATGAATACTGACTGCAGACGAAAGCTGACAGGATGACACTCTTTGGCACGAGGTGACAGAAGTCAGCGACTGACCACACTTGTTTCATTCGCCTCCAGCACACAGCGGCAAGGCCTCACTGAAACGCATTACTTTGGAGCAAACAGATACACTGATGAGGCCACGGCCTAACAATGGTCTTATATATAAATCACTGACCGCAGAATGCCTTAACTGACCAATCAGGATCAAGTATTCAACACTGCCATTTCATAAAATGTTAAAACCTTTACGGAAGGATTACATGCTAATCTGGGGGTTGAGAAAAATCTTTATAAACCCTTGCATTTATAAATGAAGAGTTCATTTGCAAAAACAGATAAAAGCCATTCTTAAAATGAATACACCTTTTTCACAGATACTGCTTGGAGTACACACACACATACACACACACACACACACACACAAAGCATAATTTAGGATAATAAACATTATGCCAGGCTAAATAAACATATAAAAAATAGAAATTCAAATTCAATAAATTCAATTTCAATAAATTCAAATGGAGATATCTGTTTTTGCAAATGAACTCTTCAAATACTTTTCAGAACAAACTAGACAATGTCAAATATGCATGGTCACCAAGATAAAGGCTGAGTTTCTTCTTTTCCTCTTCCTGAAAAGATGTCATTTTGTCCATGGAAGGTTTTACCCAAGATTAGTAATACAATGTATGAAGCAAGGTCTCTGTGATGGAGAAAAAACATGTTATATCTTAATTACTTTTGTTCAGTGCCTCTTAATGAAGTGTTTGTGTTCATGCTGTTTATTAAAAGTAACAGATTGGAGTAATCAGCGCCAGCTAACACTTGAAATTTAATACCTGAAGAAGATATAGTGAGGCATAGAGGCACAGGCACAAATAACACTCTGGGAACAACAACAAGAAGTGAGGAGTGGCTGGTGAAGGAGCCGATGGCAGTGGATGATTAACACAGATAAAACTGATTTAATCATCACCGGAGAAGATAAAAGCAGAGGAGAGGACGAGAAAAAGGAGAGAGAAGAGGATGGAGAAAGACAGTTTGAAGACGGAGAGCAGAGCAGAGATGAAGACGGAAGTAGAGAAGACAATGATGAGGCAGGAGGAGTCGCCCCTGTGCCATCTGCCATAGCCAATCAGCTAACAGCTAGGTCTCCATGACGATGTGACATTGTACGTCGCTACCTCTCTGTCTGTCTGTCTGTCTCCCTCTTCTTCACATTGAACTCCTGTGTCTCATTCATTTTCCCATGATTTTATGTGTGTGAATTATTAGGGGAAGACAGACAAAAACTAATAACACAAAATAAACAGCAGCAGCGGCAGCAGAGGGCCAGGCGAACTTAACAATACTGCCGTCTGAGGAGGGAGAGGTGGAAAAGAGACAGCTTTTGAAATGTGGTGCATGCATGTCATATATGTGTGTGTGTGTGTGTGTGTGTGTGTGTGCGTCTGTGTGTGTGAGTGAGTATGTGCAAGCATGCATGTCCACATGAATGTGGTCTATGTGAGCATTAAGCAGACTGTCTCTGTCTCTCTCTTTCAGACAGAAAACAATCTTGAGTTATCAGATCAGTTTAATAAAGCATCACTGGAGCCCATCTGTCTGCCACTGTCAACACACACACACACACACACACACACACACACACAAAGCACAAAAATGGTGTCTCTCAACCTTAGAAATTGAATGGGTAAAGCCAGCGTGGGCCTTTGGTTCACAACAAAAATATTTCTGGGTGGTTAACCTTGCCAAGGCACAGCTAACAGATTCATGTTCTGTTTTGACAAGAAAATGAATAAAAGAATTGTGAAAATAACCTTGTTTCTCTTGATTTTGATTCAAATTTTAAAAAACGTTGGTTTGGGAGCAGTTGAGCCTTACCTGGCAGGTTGTTGGTGGCTTTGCCAGAACAAGATTAAATATATATATATATTTTTTTACAACAACGCAGCTAATTAGGATTAACTTAGCTCACATCTAATTAGCCAATACTAACGTTATCCTGAGATAAGCTACGAATTAGCTTCCAATAATTATAATTTTTAAATCACTTTAGCAGCACACCGATGATTTTAATTAACTTTCAAGCTACACTGTTGTTGTTGCTGTGAGCTGCATGCACGGTGACAGAGAGATCCAGCTAACAGCCAGGTGCTTGTTTTGTTATGATGGAAGTGTCGATAAAATTATTCACGTCATAGTCACAAGGTAATTTTGATAACATAGTGTAACATCCATAGAACATGAGACCACTGTGGTGGAAATTGGTTTATTCTATGTACTACCTACTGCATTTTAAGACATGTGGTTGCCCTGGATTATCTTGTTACAGCTGAAGCATGTACTGCGTTCACCTCACATGAGGAGGAAGGTTGAGGTCAGAAAGATTCCCAACTTGCATGCGATATATCAAAAGCGTTTAATTAAATATGCTCAGGTTTATGATACCCAGAGCTGGTTTGTTGGGTAAAGAAAGCATGCATCATACACACACCATTAAATTAGGATTTATTGCCATTTAACGGTCACCATTTTTCACATACCTCCTGGTCGAATGTATTGGTGCTGTCAGAAAAAATCCTAGTCCTAATTATGAGTTGGATGTTTATGTGAATACTATTTACATTGTGAAAAAATGGTACTTTTGGTAAATAGCTTATCGAATGACATGAACATTGCAATTAGACACATCCATTCATTTGCTGTAATTTTAGGAAAACATCAGATATTCCCGTCACTGTGTAGGACTTGTCATATGACAGCTGCAGTGAGCCACTTGCCTAGCAGATATTAGCAGAAGTTACTAAACTAATGTAGTCTCAGTGGTCGCATTAGAGTCTGGCCAAGGCCCTTTGCTGCGAGTCATCCCTTAACTCCACCCCGTCTTTCCTGTCTCTCTCCACTGTGTCTGTCAAATAAATTGGGTTGCGCCGAATACCTGAATGAAATGAGTATCTGGTATGGATAATATGATTTTTACAAGCACAAATATCATCTGAACAGTGTCTTTAGTGAGGAGAAAGCATCGAAAGTCATTCTCCTCTCTCTGTTCTTTTGCTCGCTTTCAACAAATCCAACAGTCCCTTATTAATGTTCCTTTTGAAATCAGGACTCACTGAAGAGTCAAATATGTCTTGAGACTGTCAATCCAAAAACTGCTTTCTACCACATTTTATGTAGCATTTACTCTGACAGGCTACATCGAGCTTTGTTTACTTCCACCGATTCAAACTGCTGACCTTTCACACGAGTCAGAAAATCTGTCGTATAAATTTCCAACCTGCAATATTATGTGGTTTCAAGAGAAATTTATTGAGCTGCAGCTCAATTCTGAGACTGTTCTGCAAACAGTTTTCTAATGAACAATAAATACGGCAACTTGTAATCAACCCTTATCCGTTTCAGGCTTAAATTAACATCCGGTTAGTTATGAGAGGTGAAGACAAAATATGTACAGAGCTGAAACAGAAACAAGTCCTGCAAGCACTCTTAATCATGGATGTGTGTGTGTGTGTGTGTGTGTGTGTGTGTATAGGGACACAAAATTTGAGCTACTCTAGTTAATGACTTCCGTTTGTGAGCCCCAAGATGTGAATGTGATTAGGGTAAAATGTTATCACTAGGGGACTCAAGTCATCAGTGTCATTAAGTTTCCAGTTTTACTTGTAACGGCTGAAGATGCTTTTTTTATTATTCATCAATTAGTAGCGGGTATGTCCCATGTTCTTTTATCGCATACCACAACATTGATTCCCTTTGGCCTCCGGCGTACCGTATCATCAGGGATGGAATTTAAGATGCCAGTATTTCTTAGCTCTGGGGGGTTACAGCAGAAAGTAATTGTCAAACTTCTGAATGTCACTCTTTCTTGTTTTGCCTGGTGGACAAATGCCCTGTTTCATGGTAGCAATTAGCTCCCCTGTGTTATCTCAATGGAGTGTGAGCTCCTCGCAGGTAACTTTCTGAAAAACAATCCGCTAACCCGCTGTGACCGTGTTAGATCCTTCTGAAGGATTTGTTGACTGGCTAGTGGGCTGGAAAAATCACTGCGCATCACCAGGGAGCTGAAGACAATGACAGTGCGGCTTCATTTTCATACAATCCCATTTTGAGAAATCCTGTGAACATTTCAAAAATTACAATGTCTACATGGCTTGATTGTAAATACAACTGCCTCAAGGTTTATCCTTTGGAAAACTTGTTTTTTATTGCTTGCACTAAGCTGCGACTGTAGATGTAATAGTAGAAGGGATCTGTTCGAACATGGCTGCTGTTAGATGTGGCAGAACGGGTAGTTGTGTCTTTTACCTCCCAGTCATAGCAGAACAGCATCCTCTCCATCGACAGGTGGTATTGGAAACCTCGGCAACACTGAAGGGCAACCCGATATCGCGCCAAAGTGCATAACAGACCCACCGGTCCGCCACACACACAGGAGCCTAAGCTGCTACATACCAGGTCCAACATTCACTTGTTAAACATGAACTTCTGGACTGTAGAGGGAGACAACAAAAGATCATATTTAAACTACTCCTCCATTCAAAAATGAGTTCTTCTTATGTTTATGTCCCCATAAAATGTCTGACCTTGACCATACTGACTTGATTCTGTGAAGAGTTTGTCACTGGAGAGCTGTTTACACATTCCTCGATTGAAGGTGGAGGTGCCTGAGCACGCCTCTATGTGCAGACGTAGTCCAGGCCAGCTAGATTTGGTACAACACAAATCTGACAGCCAATTCTGTCTGATGCAGTGGTGATTGCATTTCATTAAGACATTTATTTTCAAAAGATCAACAAGACCAAGACGAAATGGCTACTTCGTGTAAACAATATTCACAAAGAGATTTGCTGATTTTTTTTTTTTTTTTTTTTTAATGGCGAGATTATCAAATATGGAATTATTTTCATTACTGTAGTGGACGATTCTTCTATCTCCTGTGAACAGAGCTGTGGATACGAGCCAGAAGACAGCTAGCCTGGACTATATGCATATTTTACATATTTTAATGAGGGAAAGATTTAGAGTTACATTTAAGGCACTAAGGGATGTTTTTTCACAGAAAAAAACTCTAAATATGTAAAACTGATGAACAGAGATTATTTTTAGGGTCTTTTTAAGGGCTTAATAAATGACTGGAGGGGGACTTAAAGATGCAGTTCACTAATTATGATATCATTTGTCAAAATAACAGATAGGTACAGTGGAGGATTTATTGTATCAAAAGCTTTATTCTCAAATAATGTTCTCAAAATAGCTGATAGATAAACTGTGACAGAGTCTCTTTAACAGCAGGTTGTAAGGCTGCATTCACATACAATATCTGAGGTTTTTAACCATTTGTGGCACAGAACTGACCTTTTCAAGGCTGTCAAAACAACAACAGTTTCCATCCAAAAACATTCCAAAATTTACAGCAGGATTAGATTTACGGTAGAGTCGTGTTCAGCATTTTATCAGTTAAATTGCTATTGCTGCTGGTCGAGGATGTATTTTTACCAGCCACAGACTAAATTTATCATTACTGTCCCTCCTGATAAAATGGTGTCTGAGAACAGAAAGACAACATGTAGTGTGATTGTGACTTCTCACTGTTTGGACAGAGATGAGACGGTCAGATTGAGGCCAAAAAGGGTTAAAATCATCTAAAATCTTTTGTGCCTGTGGAAATCAAAGTTCTGCTCTCACCCAGATACAGACGTTAGGATCAGCCACGCAGGGCTGCACTCATACAGGAACGCATTTTTTAGTTGTTGTTTTTTTTTTTTTTTTTTTTTTTTTAAACTTTCTAAGAATGTGTCATTTTCAACAGCTCCAACAGTACTGATGGCAATTCCAAACGCCAAGTGTTAATTATTTGGGGCAACGTGAAACATGGGGCCAGAAATTAATTCAGATTATAGCAACAAAATATTCCAGAGTGAGGAATCATCAATCCTCAGGCAACTCTTTGGGCACTGCTGTGCAGTGTGCATCACTGCATGACATATTTTTGTTGACAAAGATATGCAATATTTGAACATGTTTTGTGTTCAAAAGCAACACAACATATGTAGCCTGAAGCAATACTTACAGAGGAGCTGGAAAAGACAAAAGCTTTTCTATGAACCAAGTGGATTTGATAACAGCTAGTGATTTTCTAACTCCATGTGACCCAGATCTGATGGTTTCTCTGTGTTAAACCAGCTTGAAAAGATCCCATCTGGCTCCTACATGGTAAAAACAGTTTCTGTTCCTGTGTGAAGGCAGCCATAATGGACAAAAGAGATCATATGACATTTTGATATTTGATACTCAGAGTTTGAACCACAGATTTTTACATGGTGTGTAATAGTAAAAACATTGACTTTAATTAACAAGATTCTGTTGTACCTACATCATTAATCATAAAAAGTACAGCATGTTTAATAATTTGTGTTTTTTACAAATTCTCCATAAAAAATAGATTTCTGTACAAAAACATTTTTTTTTTCTTTTGCACCTACTTCAAGTTCAGCAGCACATGATGATGGTGAGAGGTGATGGTGGTGGCGGTAATGATGGCGATAGATAATAATGCTAAAGATGAAAACAGTAACAATATTAATGATGACAAACTCTTTAAAGGATCTGCCATTTTCAACACATCTCCATGTCATCTGAGACCTCACAGATTGAACGTTACTTTTCAATACATGTTAAATTAGTAACGGCCAGCGTGTTTTGCCGATAACATGTCCTCTCACTGTAACACGTGTTGAAAACAGCACCAATGTGTGCAGTTTCCCAAATGTGTTGAATAATGTGTTGAAAATGATCCATCCTGTGCACTGATGGGTAAAGCAGGGCTGCAGTCAACTCACTTTCAATTCAGACACACCAGGCAGACTTTCCTGAGTCTGCCTACTCTTTCCAGAGTTCAAATGCTGAAAACCTGTGGCATGAGAAGGTTGTGCTATCAAACCTATTAAGAAATAATCATAAAACAAACATCAACATCAAACAAATTGCAGTTTTGAATATTTTACACTGATTGCATTGAAAATGAAGTGATCGCAGCCCAGATATGTGTATTGTATCTTTCTCTCTCTGTGTGTGTGTGTGTGTGTGTGTGTGTGTGTGTGCGTGCATGTGAGCAGGGCAGACGAGGATTGTCTATCTCAGAATTGCACAGCCAGCTTCTAACATTTTGGGTATAACATACAGCATACACACACATGCACGTGAATACACACCCACACACACACACACACACAGAGGAAGGCCTGACTTCCACCTGGCATTAAAACTCCAGTGGAGAAAAAAAGTGTATCTAGATTATGTTTACACCCTGTATACCAAGCCACGTATGAACACTATGACACAGTCTCTATCCAAGCAGGACAAGCATTCAGTTTTCCTAATATCTCCATAGGAAAAAGTTTAGTGACATCAGTTTGTAATCCTTTGCTGCTGCATTTCACCTGTGTTTTATGAATCTTTGTACCCTATCTTGACATAATTTAGATACATCTTATATCCAATTTCATCTGCATTTAACGCCTTATGGAAGAACAGCAAGTCTTATGTGACGCGGCGTGAAAAGAAAACCTTAACATTTACAGTTTTAGTTTGTTTTTTCCTAATCTTGCAGCAGAAATCTGAGCCCCTTTGTTTCAGTGAGGACTGCTGACGACGTTCTTTCAGGCTACTGAGGGACAAACGTAGAAACTTTTTCCACATTATAAAAAAGAACCATGGCATTTTGAATTTTAGTAGGTTACTTTTTCTTTCTTTCTTTTCTTTTCTTTTCTTTTTTTTTTTTTTAACTTGAAGCCAGCTGTGCTTCTCTGTTTCAGTGAGGACTGCTGACAATGCCAAGTGAAGGACAAATGGAGAAACTTTTTTTTTTTTTTTTTTTTTTTTTTTTTTGCCAAACTATAAAGTTTCTCAGCTGAAGCTATAGAAACCATCCTGGCATTTTGAGTTATAGGGAGTTAAACTTGTAGCCAACGTTGCCTGTTTAATTCAGCAAAGACTACTGGCAATGCAAAGAGAAGAACAAATGCAGAAACTTTTTTTCTCCTCAAATTGTAAAAAAAAGTAATCAAGTCATCAAAATTTTAAGGTATCTCTTTCAAAAGGATGTGTTATGTACAATGGGATAACACACATCTTATTCTGAGGTGTTGACTGGAAAACAACAGAGAGATTACGATGAATTTCAGAGGCCAGCAGTAATGAGTTTTGGAATCACAGTGAATAGTAAATCAGGCCAAGCTAATATATATGTGCAATGCCTTTTCTTTCTCTCCAGCCAAAAGCCATTTTAGCTGCGCCAAAGGAGGTAATGATGTTACAGCATTCAGTGCCCTTTCTATATATATTAATTCTATGGAGATTAGAATAATTCAGTGCACAATTGTGGCCTCGATTAAAACTTCATGTATTGCATTAAAAGACCAACATAATAGCCAAAAAAAAGTTTACTTGTTGGGGTAGTTTCTTCTGTATCGTATTCATAGGCAAGAGGCAATGCAGGTGGACCTGAATGCAAGGAGGAGTGTCTTTATTTCACATTTGAATAATTCATAATCATTTATTTTAGTCATGTAGTTGAGTCGGTGAACTATCTTCTATCTCCTCCTCTCAGGTCCACGTCGGCCTCAATTTTGTGTATAAATGGAACAACATGGACGACTATTCTTCTGATGAAAATAGTTTAGGTGAAATGTCAGTTTGTTGGTGAATCGAATAGAAGTACGATCTGCATCAAGGCTATAGAGACTTGTTGATGTTTTGGCTCTGGTCAGCCATACTGGAACCGCAACAATGCACAAGTGTGTTCTCATTAACTCTCTCAGCAGCAACATTACACTGACATAAAGAGGCCAAACCCTCCATTTTTTTTCCAGATTACACCCTTAAAAAATTAACTGAGAGAAACGTATGTAAAATGGCATATGATGGCTGTAGTAAACGTGGTAACTCATTAACCACATGTGGCAAGGAGAAAACAATCTCTCTCTTGACTTGCACAAAAGGTAGTTAAGTCTGTTTTCTGATCAAATGGAACTTAAACTGGTAATCGTACAATATATCATAATAAAAATGTTAATACCATACATGGTAAACCATGCATCTGTCAGTTTGCATTTAAATTTCCAAAGGTACCTAAGATCTGAGATCTGACACTTTTTATTAAATATCTGATATTAAGAGGCTACTATTCACAGGGACAAACCATGGAGAATCTGAATTTTCTTGTTCAGTTAGTTAAGATCAGATCTGTATCATTGTTAAAAATTAGACCTTTTATTATGCCTGTGGAAAGCTGGCAGCCTCTAATTTAGGGCTCAATTATGCTCTTTCGTCTCCATAGGAAATCTCAGCTGAATTAATTGAATTAATTACAATAGAAACACTGGGTGTGCTTCAACAATGAAAAGAAAGGAGTGTCTGCTCGCTGCCTTGCTACTCCTGCAGTGTGTGTCATTAAATAAACTGCTGACATTTTCTGTTTACAGTGATTTTGTTCACTCCTATGATGAAATTTTGAACGTCTGTAACCCCTCACCTGGCTTGTCACGCTCTTCAACCATCACCAATATTCTGTTCATTACCGTGCCTAACACTGGTGCATGTATGGCTTTGGCTTGATCCCAAGCCTGACACGAAAATGACTGTAAAAATGTTTCCGAGTCTACCGGGCCTGCAATTCAGTTCATTCTTAGTTCCGACAACCTTCTCATGCCAAACATTTTTCAGTAAAATTAATCTGACTTTTGAAGAAGATACACTCTCTGAATAAAGTGTCATGAGTCCAGGCCTGAAATAGAACACAGATCTGTTTCATGATGAAAATCATCAGTGTATTAGCTGTCCATCATTTGACCGTCATACATTCCAGTTACCATTATATAAACTGTCTGCAAATGAGTGGGTTTTTAACTGGCTGAGCAAATGAAATAAGGTTGAATATCTGGAAACATGGGGAAAATGACGGCTAATTCATCTCGAAAAAGAAAAATCATGCGGGTGAAAAGAAACAAGTAATTAAGGTGTAAACCTAATGTCAGAATAATGCTGTTTATGGATTTTGAAACAAAGGCTTGAAGACACTGAAAGACACACACTGAAAGCAGTTACAACTGTGATCTAAACCAAGTGCAGCATCTTTTGAAAAATAAAAATATTTTGAGAGAACACTGCGAGAAATAACAAGCTTGGCGAGTGATTTTAAGCGAGTGACGGTTCTCTGATCCTGCAAAATTATCTGTCTAGTTAGTAAGATATTTTGACTGAAAACCACAGGAAATAAACTGGATGAATGTGGATGCATTCACTAAGCTTGTTTATTTGTTGCAGTGAAGTTCCAGCATTGATAAGAAGGATGTAACTTGCTCTCTGCACACGAGGTATTTCTCAAACAATGGAGGGGGCTGTGGGGCACAAACAGTCGACAACAATAATTGTGCCTGTTGTCTTCATATCCGTTTGTCCTCTGTCCTAAATGACCAGTTCTCATCCACATCACACATACATTTTTTTCTCTTAAAAAAGGTGTGTTGAAATAACACAAAAAAGATTACAGGAGAACAACAAATGTGCTGTCCCTAATTACGTGTGTTGATGTGATGAAAAATGGCATGTTAAGATATGCAAGATGAATTGGAAGATGATATGTGTTAAAGTGTCTAATTAGGGACAAGATATTTTCAACACATCTTTTTTAAGTGCTCCCAAACAGTCACATGTTGTGTCTGAAAGCTCACACTGTATACTATTTAGTAAACAATTTTTAGTGTACTATACTTTGAAATGCTTCCTACTATTTAGTGATCAGTTGGAGAAAACGGGCCCATATAGAGCTACTATTTAGTTCATACTGTCCACAGTTTAGTAGGTATTTAATGTACAGTAGCTCAACCCGTTTACTATTTAGTAGACCTTCAAAATAGAGTAAATCAGGAGATCATGGAGTGTAATACCTGTAAATACCTGTAAATTAATTCAGCAGTGGGGTACACCATTATTTCAATGTTGACAACATATTGCAGATATGGATTGAAGTTCTAATATGTTGCGGTGTATTTCTGCCGCATATTATTTCAATAGTGTGCAGTATGAGCGTCCAGAAACAGCCACTGTTCTACAACTGCAGGAAGTGATGCCATTATGTGACACAAGAAGCTTGAAGGTCCACAGGAAAGCTGATCCCAACTTTCAGGGTTGGCTAGCATGTTGTCATGGCAACAAAATAAACAACGGTATAGCATGTGATCACACCATCCGCCAACAGGGAGTGTGAAATATAAATGTGTATATACAAACACTCGGTAACCCTGTATTTAGTCATTTGTCATCTTTTTAAAGATAGAAGTTTTGAATAAAAATTCTCTTTTTTTTTAGTGACTAATTTTTCAAACCCATTTCAGACCCAAAAATTATTCTTTTTTTCCATAACCCATTCAGGAAAAAACAAAACAAAACAAAAAACACACTAGTGCAAAATTTGTGCGGTTTAAGAGTTTATATAAAGTTTATATTTTGGGGTACCCAGCAGCAGTGGTTTGAGAAGTCCTGTAGGGCCACTGGGTTTTGAACATAGTCTGTTCATCATTATCTTCACTGAAGAAAAATGCTGGAAAAGACAATGATTTGCCTCTGTTTCCATAGCAACCTGTCCTTGTCTGCCTGTTCCAGCATTGACAGAGATGTCTGTCTGTTTATTAGTCCATGTCTGTCTAATTTCTGTCAGTCAACCCATCAGTCTGTTTATGTGTTGATCTGTTTGCTTTTGTGGCAGGTCAGTATAGAAAAAGCAATCATCATTTACCAATATTCCAGACCAGAGAGGAGGAAACACTTCCTGGATTTAGCCACAGCTGATGGCAGCAGTCCACAGTCCTGACAGCTTAGTGTCTTCAGGTTTCCGCTTGTTTTGCCACCCGGCGCAGAATCCTGACTAATCCAAGAACAAGAATCAGTACTCTGATTCTTCGATCCAGTTACGACTGGCCTCTGTAAAACCATTCCAGCAACTCAGTTTTCAGAACTGAAATGTCTGGTTTTCTGTTTCAGCGCCATCTGCCTAGTGCTAACATGGAATATCTTGTGAAGACTACTCTGATGTGTATAGTACCTTTACAGAGTATCTAGTACTACTTGAGAGTGTCCGAATGTGTAGGTTGTAGTGCTAACCCTGGGACAAACAGTACTTGCAAATACTTCATTCGGTATGTTTTAGCCAACTTAGGTGCCAGATGGGTGGGGATTGTCACACAGAGCAATGCAATAAGTGTCAGAAAAGAAACAATTTTATGTGATTGAAAATTTACTTAACACTTTATGACTGTTCTGCTTCATTAAACCTGACCCATCTGGTATGCCATGCAGCTAACACACATAATTGATCCGCAATTGCTATGTGACCCTGGTTTGCCTTGCACTAATCCACCGCTCCTAGCATAATTTGTAGCTTAAAGTGTCTGTGTACCGTATCAGAGCATTAAGTGCCTCTGAGGAATACGTCTGGTTGAACTGTTGAACTGCATTTGTCTGTCAAGGTTACAGCGGTCTCTGTGATCGAAATCGGTTTCCACCAAAGCGGCCTCTGGTGGAACAGTCTTGTCAAGTCCAGCATGACTGATGTCCAGTTGGGAGGTTTTGGTCCAGCACCAATGATGGTTGTTGTGTTGTCATACACAGGAACTGTCCAACAGTGTGTGTGGGAAGTTTGGTGGAGGGTTGGGGGTGGGGGGTGGAATAGTCTATGTGCTTCCCCTGAGGTTCGAACCTCACCTTGGTGAAACCCATATCTGGCCTGCAGAGGGGGAGTTAGTTAGCCTATACCACTGTGCAAACTGAGTTTGGGTCTATGGGGTTAGGTTGGGGTAAACCATTGCTCATGGTGTTCTGGGGTCATACGGCTGTGCAGACAGAAGTCAACAGGCCAGCGGTGTGATGCTGGACCAGCACTCTGTAACACAGTTGCTGCTATAGGTGGAAAGTTTAAGTAGTGTGCACTGTACCTTCTTTATGTTCTTTATCCTTGATGTTTGAAAAATAACACAGTCCTGAATATAAATTCTGGCCCCAGCCCTTCTCAGCTAAACAAATTACTGCCATTTGATGATGTCACTGTCTACTCTCTCTTTTAATGGTTCCAGACCTATGTCACTCTTTCAGATTGCATGGAGAGGTGGATGATAGAGGTTGGAGTGGAGCAATATTACTGTGCAGACTGTGCTGGCCCTGGACCAGCATGCTAGAACACAGATTGCTCAAGGTGATGAGTCCAATTCATATGTATGTTCTTTCTGTTCTGTTTCCTTGGAGTTTGGTTAGACCACATTGCAGAGGGCAATGGGGCTGGTGGGTGGGGGGCGTTGGACTAAACCAGTGTACAGCTAGTTGTGGGCTTTGTTTGGCTATACCACAGTGCAGACTGTATTGAGAGTTGTGTCAAATCGAACCGCTTTAGCCTCGGTTGGTTTCATGTTGGTATCATACATTGGGTTTTCAAATGATGCCTGACCGTTGGAGCTCTCGTGGCCCACATAGCCATTGAACTGGACCTTGGGACGTGTCCTGAAAAACAACAAGAGAAAGAAAGAATTGGTGTCAATGGCAGACACAAAATATAGATTTAATGATCCATTCTGAAAAAAAGAAAATAGTGCATGGTTGGAAAAAAGAAAAGGATAGAAAAAAACAGGCAGTCAGAGGTGTTAAATTTTGCTGTCTGTTGTAGTTAATACACTGAAAAAAATTACTAGATTAGAAAGATGTTTTATCAGACACTTAAAGCTTACAGTAAAGCTTACAGGCTATCTTAAGTCAAAGCACAACGTGAGATAAGCGTAATCATTTTAAGTAAGTTAATTCAACAAAAGATACAGTATAACACTTATTTTTTGTAATGCATGTATGAAGGACGTACACTGCAAGCTAAAGAGGCACAGGACGAGAGGACATCCAGGTACCACTGGTCCATAGATTAATCATACACTTCCCAGTCCATGCACAAACATTCAGGTTAAACTTGTGTTTTTGTAGTTTATAATAGGCTGTCATTTTAGAGATGTAAGTGGCAGCTTTAGCTTTGAGATCGAAGAAAAAATCCTGTGATGAGAGGGTTACTCGTAATGATGTATGGATTGTCGGAAAATTAAGGGCACATGAAGTATACAGCTAAACTCTCTCCTCTCTTTCAACAGTAACTGCTGTGGTGTTTTTAAACATAAAACTTAACCCCTGCCTACTTCTGCAGGAGAGGACTGGGTCTGCTGCTCTGCAGTGTAAATGTGGGCCCATGTTCCTCCTGCAGCTAGCATCCAATCATTTTAATTAATGAGAACATATTCTTAGTCAAATTGTCTGAATGAAGATTTTAAAGAACATGGGGTGCAGATACACACTGAAATACGATGAACTCCTGCTAATTTGTCTGTTTGACTGTGGCACATTACATTTTTTGTAATCAGGTTCCTATAATCCTGTTTGATATAATCAGTTACTCCCAAACCCTGTGGAACTATTAGCAGAGAGGAGTGCTGCCGTGAAAACGCTGTTCTATTCTGACCTCATTAAGAGTGTGTATGTGTGTGTGTGTGTGTGTGCGCGCGCATGTGTGTGTGCATGCTGTTAAAAATCCAACCCTGGGGAGCCACTAAGCCTTCCCTACATGTTCAACCCATTACTTTACAAAACTGCACACACCCCATCACGCTGCAGACCTCCCTGTGTGGCAGTAGTTGAACCGCTGAACTAGTATCTGACTCTGGTTGTAGGGGCAATGATTTTATTTTATTGGAAGAATGAGACAGACCACACATAATTGATTTGACATTATTATAGATACAAGACACAGTGAAAGGCAAGGATAAGCAGGGAAAACACACCAGTAATGTGCACACAAACCCCATGCTTGTGTATTCAGATCTAATCAAGAACGTGTGTATTATCATGTGAAAAAAAAAAAAATCATATTTCTGTTGGGTTTTCATTATGTTGATTTTTAAAGGAATAACCCTTGCCTGTTAGCTGTGACCCTCTACATTGCAGGCATATGTCTATGGTATGTTCTGTTGATATTAAACATGTCCTGAATATGCCATTATGTGCTGCAAAATAAATTTTTACATTTTTGTTCCAAGATCTACACAAATTACTTTCCTCTGTCAATGTAAAAAGAAAATATCTGTGAAGGTATAAAATACATTGAACAATCCAGCACACAGAAGCAGACACACTCTTTATTTTATTTTGATTAATTCATGTCACTGTCAAATACTGTTTCTTGATGACATCATGCTGACAGAGATGACAATATGAGATCAAAGATAAAAAGAAAATGTCCTCCTTTCACCTTTAAATGATTGTTGTTTTGACACAGTAGGGCTGCACTGCCTTTACAATTAAAATAATGCATATTTGTTCCTGATCAATCGTAATCAATTGTCACATGGGTATATAAATTTAAAACCCACTTTTGTATGTAATTTCAGCAGTGTAAAAATGAAGTTTAAAAGAAGATTTACATGTTTAGGATTTACTTTGAATCTAAAAAAAAAAAAAAAAAAAAAAATTATTCATATCCAATATTTGCAGCACAACAGCAGAATACCTTAATACCATATCCTCTTAAGGAGGATAACTGAAACACCCAAACATATTTTGCTAAGGGGAAAGAAACAGCCTTTGAATTAATGTCAAAGTACCTCTTTTTGCTTTTCCCTCTTAGTAAACATTCAATTTAGGTTAATAGAGGATGCAAAATGATGCAAGATGAGGGACATTACAATCTCAGTTTTGTTTTTTTCTGTTTATTGTGCAGCCTTACTCCACAGTATGAGAAAAATTAAAAACTAAAAACAAGGGATGACGAAGTTGACGGAGGATGTGGCGGCGGGCGGAGGTCTGGTTGTTTGAAACCAGGTGAATGACATGTGTCAGTCTTACCTGCCGCCAGGCCCCCAGGTGTCTTTTGGTCTCTCATTGTCATCATCTGTGTCAGCAGACAATGTCCTGCATACAACCACCGGCTTTAATATACAGCAACTAGCATAGCACACTGCTAACTGGTTAGTATGTGGCGCAGTGTTAACTGTGGTGCCATAACAGTGTGCTAGTCTAACCAGTTGATGTTATATTGTGCTAAATGTATTGTCATAATCTGTGTCAGCCTGTGTGTGCACAGTGCCACCAGCTTAGCTTCCACAGGATCTAGCACACTAGCTGACTAGCACACAGCACAGCACACCACTAAGTGGCTGACAGACCAATGCATTGTGACAGGACCTCAGTGTCTTCATCTGTCTTCACGCTGAAGTAAAGCATACTGCTACTGTAGCTGGCAAGCCAACAGCTTAACACTGAGTATGGCCCAGTGCTTGTGCTGTCAGTTTCAGCTGACCAGTTAGGCCCGCTCGTCTACGCAAGGGACGCTTATACAAACACAAGCTCTTGACCTACGTGAGTGGTTCCCTTAAGTCGTACATGCACATAGATCCACTCCCATATGTCCAGTTTGAGGATGTATATATTTTGCAATTTTTTTCTGGAAAAACAAAGGCAATGTGGTGCTGGAGAGAGATATTTAAAAACAGCCATGGTTGGGGAACATGTGCTTCACATGATGCTCCGTCATTGCCACAGAGCTTCACAGAGGAAGATGGTAAAATCATTTCCGCCAAATTCTCTTCAAAATCTGCCACCATTGCCATTTGTTTACACAAGAACCTATGAAAATACGTGTTGCTCTGTGCCCCTATCAGAAACATGTGACACTGTAACATGCTTTCAGTATGTGTCCCAAATTTTTGGCTGCACATTTTGCAAGAATGTGAGTAACAGCTTTTGCCTTGCCTTCTGCGTTTGTGTTAGCATTCCTTGCGTAGATGTAACGGGCCTCAGCGGTGCACAGTAACTGCTAACATGTAGGGATGCACTGATATGGTTTTCTTGGAGTCAATACCAAAATGCAGGTGCAAAATAAAGCTTAACAGGCACTAATAATAAAAAAAAAAAAGTCCTGCAAGCGCCAACTTCAATCAGCCAAAAATTGACAGTAAAAATAATGCCAAATCCATACCATTTTTGCTCTTTTAAAGCTGATCTTGGTTACTACCAACAGATCACCAATATTTCAGTCCATCCCTACAAGTATGTGAACACCTAGGACACCTAGGTGTTCAGCTAATCCCATACTGATAGATATTTAAATATATTCTGGTATGGGCTGCTGCTATAGTTAAAGGAATACAGTGACTTAAAAAATACATTTTATTTTGTTTGTTGTTATGCTTACTAACAACCATACATTATGTTGTTCTGGTGGAATGTGTAAATAGGTTTTTGGCTATTGCAAAAATCCTGTAGAGCACTGCATACTGAACTCATACTGAGATGATTATGTTGTCAGACTGTCTCTTTTATGTGAACATTTTTTTTCTAGTTTGATTTGACTAGTGCTTTTAGGAATGAAAAAGTCAGGGTATTCCTTTTATATTTAAAATCTCAAGTCTGTTAAAAGACAACCATTGAAAAATCCTGCAACGATGACATTTTGCCCTCAATATATTTAGTTATCTCGTATCTTTAGGGATTTTTAGGCTTGTATGAACTTTCCAACAACTACACAATTCATCTCTGGCAAATCAGATTTCAGCTTAAGGGTTCAGTTAGAGCTGTAGGGCAATAATTATCTCTCAAAATGACTTTATATCTGCCTGTCTTGCTAAAAATATGACATCACATCCCCTAAGTACATCTCAATAGGATTTTAGCATGGAGGGTGGACCACATGTACTACACAGTTTAGATTAGGTGGCTTACAAATAAATGACATTCGAGCCCTGGTCCTGGGGTTTTAAAGGAAAGAGATGATTACCCTCCTTAACACTATCTTTTATAATACAGAGGGTGTGATTTCAGGGCATATTCTTTTGTTTAATTTCAAAGTCAAATGAGACATGGAAAATGAAAGGTTCCTGGTAAACTGTACCCTCTGTATTGTATTGTCTGTTTAGGACCAATGTAACTGCACCCAAGCCTTGTGGCAGTAAAAGGTGAGCAGGATAATCATCAAGAAATACTCAACTGTAATAGCGCTATTTACATCAAAGGAAAAATCCACCCTTAAACACTTGAACGCCATTATGAAAGAGCTATTGGCCTTGCACATTACATTCTGAGTTAATTTTGTGGTTTGAAGTTGTATTTTTCTTATTTCATTGGATATCTTGCCACATGTAGATGATGTGATGTTTATAGTGCACCGGCAACAAAGCTTGATAGCAGAAAATGTTCTATACCATTGAATACATCAATAACAGGCCAACATAAATGTCAGCTAGAGCTAGGAGCCAACATTTTACAACATTCAACAGCCATCACAGAACAGGTAGCAATACTGGTTTGTTGCCATGATGCAATGCAGCTGGAGCGCATTCTGTCTTTTGAGTGAGAAGCATGGGTCTTTATGGGAAATGTAGGGAATTGCTGTTTTAAGCATGTAAGGCAAGCTGAGGGAAAGTAGGTACATCAAAATGTAAATTACAATAATTCATCACAAAATAACACTTGGAATGGAGTGAACATCACAAATTGATGTCACTGTTAGTATCTGAGGGTGGAATTTTCCTTTAACATGACATATTATTAAATCCTGTCTTATTACCTCAATGTCTCAGGAAACACTGAATATATACAACCAAAAAAACAACAACAGCAACAACAACAATGCTACTACTACTACCAATGATGACATTATTATTATTATTATCATTATCATTATCATTATTATTATTCTTACTAGTAGTAGTATTATCATTGTTGTTATTGTTATCAATAGTAGTAGTAGTAGTAGCAGTAGTATCATCATTATTATGGCAATTATTCTTAATATTATAAAAAATTGGTCGCACTTTAACCCTGCCAGTTTTTACTGAGGAACAGGGTGAAGCCAGTGGTCAAGGGCTGCTCGTCCTCTACTCTCTTGATTATCTGTTTTTACATGAAGACTTGACATCATGGTGTATTGCTTACCTGTGTTTGTAAAGGTAGAAGGCAAATCCAGAGAGGATGAGAGCAAAAAAGGGAACCAAGATGGCTGCTGCCACAGAGCTGCTGTTGGTGTAGGGGTTGGATGGGTCCATTGCCATGGTTACAGGGCCTAGGAAACATAACAAGCAGAACAAGCCGGTCAGGGCTTTCACATCTCAGACAAATGTTACCATCAAATGTAGACTTTAAATTAATTTTTTCACATTTTGGAAACAAATTTGTACATGCAGCTGTTGGTACTCTAAATGTACATTATGACCTAAATGTTTTGTTTGTACCTTGTCTGGTCAGATGAAACTTGCCAAAGTCTTTACTGTGGATGTGGCCCTGGTAGACAAAAGTCTTCTGGTCTGACTCTGCAGTGACCTGGAAAAAAAAGCAGGAGTGTTGTGCAGTGGTGGGTCTAGAAATTTTAAATGGTGCTTTGCAGGGTGGCTTAGAGAGTAGTGGATAAATCAGGCAACCTTATTATAAATTAGTTTAATTTACTTAGATTGGTGAAATAATAATAATTACCTACACCTTCTCACAAGAAATCCCTGCAGTGAAACAGGTAGACTCCTCAGAGAGCCTCTCTACAGAAAGCTCAATGCAATGCTGTTAACTGGTATAATTTACATTATGTTAAACACATTAATACCAACTAGGTGCACTGCAAAGCTACCTATTAACAGCAGATCTCTCACAAATCAGTCACTTTTGATTAATGATCTTATTTCTGTGTCTATTCCTTTGACAATAAAGGGCATACAAGCGTGACAACTGTCGTGCATGATAATCTGATTGACAGTCTGGGGCCAAGCAAGGCCACTGACTGCAGTGAGGCAGAGAAAAAGCACAACACCACACAGCCTCATCCTACTTGAATTTGTCCACCGGTTTCCACACGCTATGTTGCGTTCACTTGAACTTGGATATCTGAATGCTGGTACTATAAATCTCCTACCAGCAGCAACATAAAAAAAAAAAAAAAAAAAAAAACACTGACCAAAACTGGGGTCCACTGCTGGTGTTACGATAATAGTTTGATGGTAAAAACATGAAAAGAATGTTTCCTCACTATTTTGCAAACTAAAGCTAATTTGGTATAAATTATTCATCCACACTCTATGAATTTCAGAAGCAAACTGGGAGTTGGAGTACTTGTGGTGATGATGGGTATCCTTGTTTTCTCTGTAAGTAAGATAATGCATTCAATCTAAGCATTTAGCTAATGAATGTATGATTTTAGGTTTTTATATCATATGCTTTATGTTTATTTGCGAGGCTTCATCCAGTCATTGTCTCCTCCTCACTGTCCTATTTTCTAACCCTCTAACCTTTCTTTCCCTCCTCTCCATTACTCTGAAGGAAGACTCTAGTATGCATTAAGCATTGAAGAAGTAATGTTAAGCCCACTAACTGACAGTCACACTTAGTCTGAACTTTACCTTTTCCCTGTAAAAGATTTTTTTTCTTTTTTCTTTCAGAAATCACAACTTGACAGTCAGTCAGCAGCCCTCATCCCTCTGTGCCTTTTTAGGTCTTTCCTGCCTCCTTCTCTGATGTCTGCGCTTCTTTGGGAAGGTTGGGCACTGACTTTCATTCTTCCCCACCTTCCTTTCTTTCTTTCTGTCTGTCTTTGACCCTTAACTTTTTCCCTCCATCACTGCCTACTTCGGTCCCTTTCAAACTTCCTTGCTCACCCCCTTCCTCCATCCATCCCTCCATCGCACCTCCTCCTCTCTCTCAACAAGTCAAACAGAATCAGATTTTTAATCTTTTCCCTTGTTGCGGTCTGGGTCTTCAGAAGTCACATCAGGAAATATCACATCAAACTATGCTTAAGAGTCTAGATGGAAGAGATTTCAGCACTCCTGACACCAGTTCATTCACAAAAATCAGCCCGACCACAGATTAATGTGTAAATGTTATTCATCATGAACACTTTCTGTCTCTTTCTTACTCAAATCTGTTAACATTCAAGATATTCCACGAGTTAATCATCATTGATATCACAGTCATAGTGTCAAGAAAAAAAACAAAAACAAAAACTGATGCACACAAAAGGGCAATGCCAAATGGAGGGAGGATTGCTAGGTTTTGATTAAATTTCAAATGAAGTTTTAATTTACAACCATCATTATAAAAAAAAAAAAAAATCACAATTGACATTGGGCACAGCTAATTTTGCATTCAATAAAATGAATTTTAGTGTCATGTTATCCCATATAGATTGAGAGTAATTGCTGGCATTTTCAGCAAATGGCACTGTTTAAAATACTCATTTGTTTGCAAAAATTATTCCTTACTGAACTGACTTAATTCAAGCTGTTTGTTTTTTACCAGCCGGACAGTTTTCACAATGGCAATTTCCTCTGATGAATATCATACTGTATGTGTATGTGGCTCTGCAGGGGACACTTGTTAGGAGTGACTTCAGGAAGTCAACAGCCACTGAGTGTAGACGCCAACGTCTGAATAATACATCAAGTTTCTGAAACCATATTCTTATTCAACCATATTCACATTCCATATTCTGTATGAAGTATGGCCAAAGGATGGACCTCAGCAACGGGGGCAAAATCACAGCTATAAAGAACAAAGGCACCACGAAAAAAATACTGATAGACATAATTGTAGGAATAACTGCCTAGTGTTGTTCACTTGGCTGAAAAAGAGCACCCCAGAATGAATGAACACTGTGGATAGTTTAATAAAGGATGAGGCCATCCTTTTGAAATAACTGACAGTACTTCCAAAATATATGCATGGTAACAAACATCCAGAAATCCTCAAGGGAAGGATACAAGGGCGTGTTGGGATTTCCGTGATGACTTTTAGCAACTTCTGCAGATGGTGATTATTTTATGTATTAACTTTTTTTTATTATTATTTAATTTTTTCCATACACGTTTGTACAGACATAGCGACAAATGCTATTGGGTAAACCACGGCTTCATTTGCATTCCTCCCTTTTAATAAATGGAAATTAGACTTCATTGCGTTCTGGATTCTGTGTTTCATAATGTGAATGAGGCTTTGTGTGGAATTTCAATACACTTCTCTCACAAGAGACCCACATCATGGGAGGAGGGGGTGAATAAACTGGTGCAGAGAGGACTACATTACTGTCACGAAGATATAAAAATATCTCTATTAATTTCATAAAGTTGGATGTAGTCAAATATAAAGAAGAAGCTTGTCTTACATATCCATCCATAGCCCAGTTGTCATTTTTAAACTTGCTGTAATAATGCTCTGTCGGCCCCTTCACCTGGTAGACCTTCAACAGTAATTGGTTTTCCTCTGACTTATATGTCCCTAGACAGAGAGAGAGAGAGAGAGAGAGAAACAGCTGGTTAACCTCTAATGTATGTGGCACAATGGGAATAAGAGAGAGAGACAGACGTAAAGACAGCTAGAAAGACAGACAGACAAAAGCGGGTTAGAAGGAAAACAGACAAAGACAGACAGGTTAACAGACAGACAGAGAAAAGAAGACACTGACATTTTGAATATCATGCTTTAATTCCTTCACAAAGCACCTGTCACATTACTGGGGGGAAAAGTGACATTTCCCCTCCAGCTACATGTTGCTAATTGGTTAACTATAGTGCCAACACAAAAAACTTTTGCTGCTCAATATCGCAAGGGCACGGTAAAGAAATAGCAGAATTTCAAATGGGAATCACTTGGCAGCCGCCCTCGTCTCCTAGCAGGAGAAAATCTTTCATGACCCCTGAAGCGAGCCAAACTATCGATTGTTAAATGTCATTGTGAAATGTCAAAACATACATGGGTGTCAACTGAAGAAATGCTACTTTTTTGGGAAGTTTTTGTTTGACAGCATAGTTTTACCTGCTGGTAACTTGACAGCTGCATCCATACTATGTGGAGATATGATTAAATCAATACATTTAAAAATATGAAACTCAAGTAGATGCACTGGTGTGTGTGTGTGTGTGTGTGTATGTTTGTGTGTGTGTGTGTGTGTATGTTTGTATGTGTGGTTGGGATGGGCACAGCTCGTTATGAGGCCCAGATGTCCCAACAGCATCCTTGCATGTGCATATAACTTGTTGAGTTATTGACTTGTTTGTCTTCCTTGCCCTTTGTTTATCTTTTCCTTCTGCCTGAGTGAGGCTCCAACACAAGCCCTCATGGTCTTTTTCATTCTATCCTGCAACGGTTTATCTGCATTTGGACATATTTCTGTGCAAATGAAGAGAATTAAACCGATTTCAGCAGTGATGTATTGCTAATACTAGATGTAAATGGAAGTCACATCCATTAGACCTGCTTTTTATTTACACCTAGCATTTATTCCCATGTCATTTATACTGCTGAATTAAATGTCTGTAAATCTCCAGTTTCTGTGTTGGAATGTGATTGCTCACTTTATCTCACTGAAACTATCCATGGTGGTGTAACAACTCTCCCTTTCAGCTCGGCAGGACAATTTTATTTTCATTTAGCTGTCACTTTAGCACGCCTAGTAGAAACTGTTTTTGACTGCACATAAATTTCATGAATACTTATTACACTTAGGACAGGCTTTGTTTCTGCACGATAATCTGTGACAAAGCCGACTTGAGTTACTGGTTACTGCAGAAGTTGCATTATTAAAAAAAAAAAAAAAAAAAAAAAACATATTCTAGAAACTCCATGAAAGTATCAAAACAGCTTTATCAATAATTTCAGACACTGTTTCTGAATTATTGCAGTAGTATTCATTAAAATGGCTTCGACGGTAAGTCTAATTAACATTACTAAAATTATTCATTTATTTATTTATTTACTTACCTGACAGTCTGATTGACACTCCACTGGTTTCCAGTAACGTGACATTGACTCTGCCGCTGGTAGCATTGAATCCAGTGACGGTCACCGTGGCAACCTGTCGCTTCCCCAGATACTCGTAGAAACCGCTCCAGTCAGAGTTTGGAGAGAATACATCAACTGGAACTATAAAACAGACATGGAGAGATACAGAGAGTAAACAACAAGTCACCATAATATAATATACATTGAGTGTACAAAATAGCCAGAGAACCCACGTGTCATTTCTTACTGATTTAATCAATTAAATGCACTTCATTCATGAAGTACATTTACAAGAATTATGAAGGGAACTATATTATTATGTATATATATTATTTTGTATATAAAGCCATTTCACTGAGTGAAGGGGGATGATCTGTAATAAGTATGTTGTAGATCAGCGGTGGAGACCACGTCCACAGGAAGTCAAATATTTGGGAAAAACATTTAAATTTGTATTTATAGTAATAATGTGCAGATTACAGTTATATCCACAGGCACCACGGATTATCCACATATCGGGCAGGCTGGGTAATAAAAATTAACACTCCGATTAATAGTGGATGGGTTGCGGTTGGGTGAAACAATGAGGAAAATTAATTCTCACCAGTACATCAATACAACACAATACAGAAATCACCTGTAAAGCTGGCGCTGCTCAGCATAATTTAAAAAGCAACATAGCCTACAGGGACAGGAAGGGGTGGAATGAAATGTCCATGAGGGTGCGAGTGTCTAAATCGGAGAAAATAATTTATTCAGGTGTTTTACGGGTGGATGATACGCCTACAAGCAGATTCGGATGACGTCAGAGCCAATCCACACATCACTAACGTAGAGCAATTTTTTGCAAACAGATATAAAGTGCTATGCAGCAAACTATAAAGCTTGCATTATCTTTGATCCAGACTTCTCCTTTGACAGTTACATCAAGGCAATATCCAAACAGCATACTTCCACCTCAGAAATATCTCCAGGATTTGGCATTTCCTCTGCTTTACAGACCTAGAAAAAAAACTGATCCACACTGGTTCCTCCAGAATTGATTGCTGCGGTGCATTACTCCCTGGCTGCCTCAATCCCACACTTAGAAATATAACTTATTCACAACTCAGCAGCTCGAGTACTCATGCGAACCAGAGAACGCCGGCATATTACCCCGGTCTAAGCCTCTCTTCACTGGGTCCATGTAAATGCTCGTATTGATTATAAAATCCAACTTCAAATCTACTAGGCATTAAATGGCCTTGCGCCTGAATATATCACTGATTTGCTTAGTCCCCACGAGCCTGTCCGCGCTCGGCTCACAGGACGGACTCAGTGTCATTCCACGCCTTCAAAAGAAAACAGCCTGTCCAGACTTAACACCCATTCAGTCTGCACAGCCCACTCAAACTCCTACCTCACCTTCTCTTTGTCTCCTTCTTGCGAGTAAAGTGCTCTTTTGTCAACTCACACACTCTTTGACTGTTTGTCTATGTGGGTGCACAGACATAAGCTCTGGGCCCATTTCCTGGAGTTGGTGATGGACTTGTTTTATTTGCTTTCATTATCCATGTTTCTACCTGTATTCACACCTTTTGTTTTCCGTGAGGTACTCTGTGCCAGTCTTTTTAATTAAAAACTATAAATAAATGTAACTTGAACTGATACAAAAATAGGCACCAAACCCAAACACACACACACACAGTCTCTCCTAATGTGTGTTTATGAAACTGTCTTTTTAGGAGGTTATGCACGACGTGGTATATGTACATGTGATTGTTGACGTACCACGGATCTTATTTTTCTGAACATCAGACTCTCCTCTGGCTTTGGGATGGACTTTGACTCCAACTGAAACAGAACAGCATCAAGTTTATGTTAGACTGATTTACAGAAAAACAGGTATTTATATATTTGGTACAGTTAGGGCCGGGTGGTGAGTTTCCTCTGTCTTTGGGGTTGATTTTGAGTATAAATGAAACACAACATGGTGGGTTATTTTGCTTCATTGTTTGATTTTATGTACATCTGCCATCAAAACATTAGATTCAAGATTCAGTAAATTAGTAAATAGATAGATAGTGTGCCTTTAAAGGACAATTCCAGTGTGATTTGACTACTTTTTACATGCTCTGTTCCTTTAACATTAATTGTGACAGTTTTTACATACATATGGCATGATTGAAGACATATTTAAATCAGATTGTCATATTTGTCAGGCTTTTTCAAACACCAGTTCACTTCCAAAGGGCACAGAAATACAACTTCGGAGACTTTCAATATGTTTGGTAAAGCTAATACTTCACTGTGAACGAGAGGCCGTCAGATGTGTTTTGCAAAGTTGCATTTGAATACTAATATCAGACTATCAATTTTAATACCGACTTTTACATTTCGGAAGAAGTTCCAATCATAGTTCCATATTAATCCACACATTTGGGAACAAAGCGAGAACCCAGACGAGACAGGGTGGGAGGGTGGTGGGGGCTATTATTTCTGCTTTCTGCCTCTTTGATTTCCCCATTTTCTTCTCCAAAATAAAACTTTTAACCAGTAGTTAACATTCTTTGTGGTTAAGTTATGACTCACCTTCTGTCAGTCACGAGCCGTCAGGCCAACAGAGAGCAAAACCAAAACAAGACGCTTCTGCCAACTGTAGCCCATTAATTAATTGGAAAATAAAGACTGATTTTACACAATATGGGTTATAATGATGAATATTGTCTGTATCAATATTCATTCTATCTTGTAATCAGACTTAGTTTCAAAACATTTACGGGGGAAGAATAGTAAATATCTCAAAATTTGATAAAAGCGCTGGAAAACAGTGAGGAAATGCAGGAAATGAACAAAAACTCTCAGCACAGTGGAACTGTCCTTGAAGGCGTTCTTAGCTTTGGGTTTTGAATTGTGCTTATCGAATGATTTGAACTTGAAATAAAATTGTAATAGCCCATCAAGACATAAGGTATATAAAGCACAGCAGCCTGTGCTAAAGCCCAATGTATAACCAACAAGGACAAAGAAAAATCCTGCTACTGCTGTAATAGAAACTCAGTCAGAAAAAAAAGAGCTCTTGCCAGGAATCCCAAGCCATATGGATTAATGGCACTCATATTTTGAGCTCACCATCAGTGCTGAAATGTTGATGTGTCAGTTGACAGAAACTTAACACACTAATACTGATAATAAATTGTTTTACTTTCAAGCCTCAACTTCACCAATGCTAAGGTTTGCTTGCTTTTCTCTGTTTCACATCAGTACATATTTTTTCTTTGCCTGCTGATCAGGATAAAGTAAGCAATTTCAAGATATTTAAGGTACTTTGGGCTCTGGTAAACTGTGATGAGCATGTTTAATTGTTTTTGCCCCCTATACAGAGAAAATAATTCCCCTGAAAAATCAGTAGTTGCAGCCCTATTTGAGATCAGGACAATGTGACGTATCATATAAGCAGGGCATTTTTGAAACAGGATGTGAAACCTTACCTTTACAGAGCGGAGGTTTCCCGGACCATCTCCCATCACTCTTGCAGGTTCTGTGTTCTGATCCCCCGGCCAGATAGAAACCATCCTGACAGGAGTAGATCAGCGTGTAACCCAACGTTGGCAGGTCCATAGAGCGAACGTCTACGTTGCTGGGAGTTTCTGGCTGTCTGCATGAATGGGCTGGAAGAGTGAAGATGAGAGACACCGAGACATAAAATTACTGTCGACTGGCATTCATTAGACTAGAAAAGCAGAAACAGACACAGAGGATGAACACTGACTAACAACAAATATTTCAGAACAAACATCAATATTAATCTCATCTATGACATAACTAAGAAACACAACAAAATGAACAGTGTCACTATGACAACAGCAAATAATAGTAGTATGAACAGTAAATGTGCCTTCAAAAGCATGTTGGAAGCTTATTTACAATGTGGGAAGTAAACGCCTCCAACTAGACTGCCGTTCAACTATTCTGATCAAAAATATCACCGCAGCAACCAGAGGCATCAAACATGAACAATGGTGTTTTTTCAGTGGGTCAGCTACAAGTGCCAAATACCTAAAAGTTGTTCTCTACTTCTATGGCAAAATGAAAAACATAAATCCTGCTGCCAAAATAGAAAGCAGCCATTATTGCTAACTACAAAAGTCAGGTATCATGAATAGTCACAAATTTCCAACTTGTAATTATGACTTTGAAGGTGGATAACTCGTAAATACAATCAACATAGTGAATAGGGTGTTTCCAACATGCACTTGAAGCTATTACAACATTAATAATGGCAATGCATAACAATTTGTTACCTATACATTCAGGCTGGGTTCCACTCCAGGTCAGGTTCTCCAGGCAGGTCCGCGTGGTGGAACCAAGGATGTGATAGTTCTTGCGGCATTTGAAGGAAATCTTACTGCCAACCTACATGATGTATAGTTAAAATCCACTATTAACCCCTTATCTCCATGCTTTGAGACCTACGACAATTAACAACGAGCACCTTAAGTCCATGCTTATGGTTTAACTCTAACAAAGCATGAGACAGTAAAAGTAAAGGTAACTCCAAACCCAGAAAAAGAAATCCCAAATACACCATGAAAATAAATAGTCCCCCTATCATTGATCTGTTAATATAACAGATTTGACTGTTCAAAGCATTACTTTCTTAATATAGTTTAAATACGTTAAATAATAATGACTTTAACCTTTAGCATAGTCTGGTTTTCCTGGGTCTTTTCTGACCAGTTTACTTATTACAATGAAGTTTTCCATGACATTAACATTAGTTTAAAAAAGTGCATCTATCACAGTATATCCAGGTACAAATCATCCATTCCTGACCTGAAAGCCCTGAGCCAGTACAGGGATACCATAGGCTGGAGTTCCTGGGTCCCGACAGCTGTTGAAGGCTGGGTCTATAAACACACAGAGACACACACACACACACACACACACACACGGTTATAGAGAACAACTCTGAGCTCAAGGGGGCATTCTAACAGTGCCAATAAATCCAATAAGTTACCTATAAATTAAATCATACTTAATGTTACTATTTATTTTATTTTATTTTATTGTATTTATTTGCACCATAATACAGAGACAATTACATAGATAAAAAACAAACAAACAAATAAACAAAAAAACAATAATACAGACAGTGCTGGAGAGGTAAAAAACCCAAAATGGGCTTATTCAAGGAAACCTCCCCAAAAATGAAGATAAGATAACAAATAAAATAAAATACTCAAAATTCAAGTAACGACAAAAACAACACCAACAACAAAAGTACAAAATACCATATTAGAACACCAAAAAACAGTATAAAAATAAGAGTAAAAGTAGGGTGACCACCTGCTAATAAGCCCAATGGGGGACAAGGGGTATGATTCTGAGGGACAATGTGGGACACCGCCCGGCGTGGCGGTGCCCCCACTCGGCGGGCAGACTCACCGATACCGGTTTACCGATTTCTAGCAGATACCACTTTACATGGTATATTATTGTTGCCCTGTTCCCCTAACATATGTAATTGCTGCTGTATGCTCATGAATAGGCCACCCTTGTTAATGAGCCCTTAGCTTTCAATGTGTTTTTTTTTTCTAAATAAAAGATATTCATAATATTTTAAACATTTCAATTAATTGACAGATGAACTTCTACTTAAGATTTACTTTTTATTTAAAGTGAATGAATTGCAATGGAAAATATAAATAAAATTAAATAGCTTATACAGTGTTAATTTTGTCGGCTATTTTTCAATTTAATTTTAGTCTTAGTCTTGTGTCAAATGCCCTTATTAGTTTTAGTCATATTTTTTGTTTAGTCATATTTTAGTCGATGAAAAGTCTTAGCATTTTAGTCTAGTTTTAGTCAAAGAAAATCCAAAGTATTTTAGTCTAGTTTTAGTCAATAGTCTTTTTTTTAGTCTTTGACCTGCATCATGTTGGCTTTTTTAATTTAACAATATGTTAAATTATTATTATTATTTTAAAAATGTAAATTGCTTATCAAACAGACCTAACAATTCAGCTACCAATGAATGATAAGCAGTAGTATGCATGCGATAACACAGATTGAAAAATAAGCCGAAGTGATACCGCTTCTCTGAATAGACAAGCTAAGCCAGTGTGCTGCTGTTAGCCAGTGAAAATAGAGAGGAGTGGCAACTCTTCACTTTGTTAATAATCTATGTCAGTGCGCTGCTCTTTTAACTTTGTTCTCGCCACGCTACGGTTCAGACAGCGCCGGTGGGTGTGTGCTCCTCAGTCATACACACACACACATACACCCTGGCATGTGCAGACAGCAGCGCAGGAGGAGAAAAACTAGCGCGCATCGCCCTATCCCCAAGGCGAACTAGCTTTTTTTTTTTGAGAGAGAGCAAGCATTGATTATGCGGGACACGGTCTCAATTTGCAGGACGCGTGAAATGGGCTTCAAACGCTGTACGTGCACGCGCTACGCGGGACAGGTGGTCACCCTAAGTAAAAGTGAAAATGAAATAATTAGGTAGAAGCTGTAGAGTCTTGGTGTATTAGATAGGACTTTAGTCTAGACTTAAAATTAATCAGAGATGTAGATGTTTTCGCTAAATGAAAGTATGAATTCCAAAGTAATGAACCTCTGTAAGTAAAAGAAAATTGACTTTGTGTGGTACGGCAAAAGGGAGTATGAAGTTTAACGGCGTGTCTTGTATTGTGATAATCAACCTGAGAGTTAACTGTAAAGAATTCATTAAAAGATTTAGCAAGCAAATGTGGAGAGTGAATATATTTGTAAATAAATATGCAGGATTGAAGGATATTAATGTCATAAATTGACAAAATGTTAAGTTTTTCAAATAGAGGGGCAGATGGAGTTGATAGATTAGAAGAGGTGGCTAGCCTAACAAATTTCTTTTGTGTGATGAATAATATCTGTAAATTAGTCGGGTATGTACTTGCCCAGACAATGTTGCAATAACTGAGATGAGGATAAATTAAACTATAATACAGTGTATGAAGAGCATCCTGAGAAATAAAACCACAAATTATTCTGATGATACCAATAGACCTCATCACTTTGTTATTAACAAGCTTAATATGCTCTGTCCATGACAACCTCTCATCAATCAAAACCCCCAAGAATTTGGTGGACGAAATCTGGAGTATATCATTTCCATCAATTGAAATCTTGGCATTGGATTTACAGTACCTTTTATTTTTGCCGGTGAATATAATAAAGTTGGATTTTTTTTTGTATTTAATGATAACTTATTTATCTGGAACCATTCAGAGAATTTCATTATTCCAGAATTAGCTTCACTAATTAATGCATCAAAATTGTTGTTGGTCAAAATCAAATTTGTATCATCAGCAAAAAGTATAGATAGTATAGTGGAAGACACAGAAGCCAAATGATTTATGTAAACAAGGAACAATAATGGACCAAGTATGGAGCCCTGGGGGACACCATATGTTAACTGGGCTCTAGAGGATGCACAACCATTAACATAGACAAATTGTTCACGATTAGAAACATAACTAGCAAGCCAACTAAATGAAAAATTCTGTAAACCATAACGATTTAATTTAGAAAGCAAAATAGTGTGGTCAACAGAATCAAAAGCTTTGGACAAATCTAAAAAAATACCTAATGCATATTCATTGTTATTTATGGCTGAATAAATTTTTTCTACCAGCTGTAAGAGGGCCATATCAGTAGAGTGGTTTTCCTGAAAACCATATTGGTGCTTGTAAAAAAAAAAAAATGTGTTTATTTAGATGAAATAACATTCTTTTATATACCAGCTTTTCTAAGATTTTAGAAAAACATGGTAAAATAGAAACTGGTCGGTAATTATTAAATAATCTTTGGTCCCCACTTTTATGAAGGGGGATAACTTTGGCAATTTTTAAATCTTTAGGGACACACCCTGTCTGAAATGATAAGTTGAAAACATATGTTAAAATTCCAAAATAGATGAAGACACATATTTAATCAACGAAGCACCAATATCATCATGACCTGCAGCAGACAGTTTCAATTTACCAATGATTTCCAGCACCTCTACTGTGTTAGTGTTTTCAAACTGGAGAAGGGGGAAAGAAATTGCCCTTTATGTAATCCAAAGGGTTACCATTGGATGATTTAATGTTCTTTGACAGGGAAGCACCCACTTGAGCAAAAAAATTATTAAGTTCACAAGAAATGACATATGGATCATTTAGTGTTACACTACCCTCACTGAACTCTGATGGGTAAAATGCAGAAACCTTCTGTTTATTCATAAGTTGATTGATAACTTTCCAAGTAGACTTGATATTTTTGGAATGTTCTTTAAATTTATTGCTAAAGTATATTTTTTTTAAATATCTGAACTAGATGGTTGTATTTATTTCTATATGTTTTATACTTTGCCAAATTCAATGGTGTGGGATTGGTTAGAAACCTCTTATATAATTTATTTTTAGTGATTGAGGATTTATGAAGGCCGGATGTATACCAAGGTTTCCTGTTTGTTCCAGCAATTTTCTTTTTTGATTGTACCAAGGGAAAACATGAATGAAATACAGAATTGAAGATTGTCATGAAGGTCTGATAAGCAGACTCAACATCTGTATGTTCATAAACATTTTTCCATGAAATGTCATCAATCAATCTACTGAACCGCTCATTATTATGCGGATTAAATATTCGACGTTTGGTGCATGAATCTGTACATGAATCAATATTATCAGAGAGGGAGAAATGAAAAATGGGGAAATGATCAGCAAAATCAGTGAAAAGTATACCTGATTTAATTGTATTATTCAGAAAATTAGTAAAAATGTTATCGATTAGGGTGGCAGATGATTTGGTCACTCTTGTTGGCTTGTAAATAAGGGGATAGAAAAAGTTAGATCACAAAATGTTAAGATAGTCTGATGCCCGAACTTGAGTTTCACTTTTTAACAAATCAAGATTAAAGTCACCTAATAGAAAACACAATTTCCTTTCCATATTTATTCTGTCTAATGGTGAACCAAGGATATCATTAAAACTTCCTGTATCTGTATCAGGAGGCCTATAAACACCCGAATAATAACTTTTCTGCCGCCAAAAAATGAGCAAAAAGTAATATCTATGAAGACAGCTTCAACGTCAATATTTTCCAATTCACGAGCCAGATCTTCTCTGACACAGTATTGTAAGCTATGATGAACATAAATGGACACACCTCCTCCAAATCTCTGTGCTCTATAGCGGTGAACAGCCTTGTATAATGGTATGTCATATAACCATGGCTGACAGAATCGACATTTCTGTCAATTCTGTCAGCCATGTTTCTGACAAAGCAATAATAGAGAATTCATGGTTGAGAAAAGATATATAATTAGTGAAATCATCAAATTTTTTAGGAAGACTGCGAACATTCAAATGATATGTAGAAAAAAATGAGTTGGTTATACCCCCATATAAATTTTTAAATTGTTGGGCATCATAATAATCACAAGTAGCAGACACATTGCTGGTAAATTTAAGACAGTTTGAGTCTGGATCAGCAGAGTCAGTGTAATTATCAGCTCCATTTGAATCAGAGGGGTTGACTATATTCACACATTTGCAGTGTGGGATGGTGAGTTATTTTGTGAAAGTTAATACTACTATCACTATCACGGCTGATGTTACTACTGCTCATATAATAATAATGTATAAAAATATGAAAAAAGACAGCATTCAACAGCAATGATATATATGTAATGATATGGGATGCTACCAGAGTAAAGTCATTATGGTCAGAGCATATTACATGGTAACTATGGTGAAGAGGTGTTATATACTTATAGTGTATTACAATACAGTTGGGCTCAGCTTATTCAAGTTGTTGAATATTATGGAGAGGCTGACATCAGTGACTTGCATAGGCTGTTAGTCACTTTAGTTTCTATATACTATACTGTAATTTTTTTTAATTTAAATTGATAGTACTGTTTCTACACTCTAACGTTCATGCTCTAAAAACAGTCACTACATCCAGCAATACAGACTCATTTTTCAAAACAGCCCAGTTCCACTGCAAAAAGAAATGATGCTGTCTTTTCAGATAACATCTTTATAGAAACCAAATACCGACATCAAAACTACACACTTCATCTATTGATTAGATCATATCTTCAGTAATATCCGCACAGGAATACTAATGGTAAAATATGTGTATCAAGTTCCACAACCCCTTTTTCGCATAATCTGATTTTATGGAATTAATCTATAATGAGTTGAACTCCTCTCCTTTGCACTAAGCAAACGGTCTGTTGGTGACAGTTTGCTCAAATACTTTAATATCTACTATTTCACAGTTTTACATGTAAAAGAATGGTCAGTTTTGGTCATTTGTGTGAAAACAATGAAATGGTATTATAGGACTACTAGTTAAAGATACTGTTAGGTTTGCAAAAACTAAGAGCTATTAAGAGTTTAGACAACTGTGAGAGCTCTTTTGAGAGCCATTTTGGTGAGTGCCTGTATTTTTTGTTGTTGTTTATTGTTTTCTTGCATGTTTTTTTTTTTTTTTTTTTTTTACATCAGAACAATAAAAAATGTACCATTAGTTTTAAAAACCTTAACTGTTTGGAGAGCATAGACTGAGCATAGACTGCACGCCAGAGCTGTTGGCTCTGGCGTGCGATGTGACGACCAAATCAGTTGAAGAAAGAGTTGTTCTAATGACTATATTTTACATCTTGGAAAGTTTTACACATAAAAAAAGAAAATAACTGTGTTACGTACTTCTTTACACGCTTCAGAAAGGCATCATGTTGTGGTCACAGTGAAGAGCAAACTAACCAGCAGTAAAGAGCAAATTGTGGCTTACATTTTTCAAAGAGACACAAGCACTTTCAATGTGCATTAGGAGGTAATAAGATGAGATTCATTTAATTACCTATACAGGCAGGCTGTTGGCCGCTCCAGCTGCCATCAGCTTGGCAGACTCTGGAGGCAGAGCCTACCAGCAGGTAGGGGGAGTGGCAGTAGAACCTGACCTCTGACCTGTACAGGAAACAAAAGTTTAAACAAAATCAACCTCTGGATTAACTACAAAAAATATATGATGAGAAGTGGTAAAAATACTGCTCATAATGTTAGTCATGCCACCAAGTCTGTTACTATTACTAAAACTGCTACTGCTATTACCACTACCACTGCTGCATTTTAATAAAGTTTAAGTATTCCAGAAAGCTTGAAAATAAAGAGGCAAAGGTAATTCTCCATTTATTGCACGGCTATCAGAAGCTAAAGTATTTCAAGCATATGGAGACGTGCCAGTAATCAGTAATCGATATATTTAACCACTGACCTGTAGGAGAAGAGTTTCCCCTCTCTGAAACCACCTCCAGGAGAGCCTGGATCCCCACACAGGACAGCTTTGAAGAGACAACAGACACATTAAGGACTCACATAAAAAATTCCAGTAATTACAAGTTTCATCTTAGCTGATTTCTTGCAAGAGTCAGAGAACATGTCATATTATAGCAATTAAACTGAGGTAGACATGATGTCCAAAAGATTTAACAGCCAATCACAAATACATTCACCTGATCCATCTATCTGAAGCCTGCAGAGAGGGAGGAAACCTCACTGTGTCATGCAGACTGATGTCAGACAAGCCAACAGTATGGAAAATAACTACTCCAGAAACTTTGACATTGTCGAGTTCACATTAGTTAGCATTAGCTAGTTTAGATTTAAAGTACATGATAACCGCAAGAGTTTGCAACTTCACGACATGTTTAATTTTCATGACTTTACAATAACATTTTTTTAAGTGGGAAGAAATCTTATTTTATTAGTTTGTAAGACTTTGGCTGTACTTCCAGGTTTTTGGGTTGCAGAATCTTAACACTTAAACAACCATAATGCCTTGTGCTACACACCTCCGTCAGTGGGAATATCTTCTGCCAGAAAGTACGGGAAGCCTGTTTGCCCAAAAATACTTATCATGGAAGCCACCCAAAAATTCTGACTCCATGGATTTCATCCTTTCTACTTGGACCTTGGTGGTTAAAAACTATCTGTGTGAACTACATTCTTAGGGCCAAGAGGGTTAACTGTCACTTTAACTTACGTAGACACTGTGGTATGTCTCCCCTCCACGTTCCATTTCCCTCACAGGTTACCACAGCTGGACTGGACAGCTGGTAACCATGGAAACAACTGTAGCCAATACTGGACCCCCATGACTGGTCGGTCCCTTCCACTTTCCCGTGAGGCACCAGGGGAGGGGTCCCACATTGAATCACTGGAACACACACACACACACACACACACACACACACACACACACACACACACACACACACACACACACACACACACACACACACACACACAAATGTTAAACATCTTGATTTTTAAAAAATGACATAGATTACACAGCAGCCTCCTCACTGTAAGAAGGTCCTGTGTTAAAATTGTGGCCTTGGGCCTTTCTGTGTTCAGTCTGCAATTGAATTAGAGGTGTTAAATTGATCAGTAGTGGGAGTATTTGTCTATGTGTTTCTGTGTTATTCCTGTGAAGGACTGGTGAGCTTCCCTGGGTAGGTCCATCTTCTCCAGCTCCAGTACCAAATAACATGCTAAGTATTCAGAGCTGTCAAAGAGAGAAAGAAGCCAGCACTTCATACAGACCCCTGATATGCAGCTTTAGGATGTGGAAGGCCCTTGATATGTTTAGGACCAATCTTTCTACAAAGTTTCATTCAAATGCATTAAGAACTTTATGAGCTATTTCGGTAACAGACAAATAGACAGGCAGACAGGCCGATTACATTACCTCCTTGATGTAGGTAATTCGACAATGACTATATTTAGTGAAGTCACTTGTAACTAAATATGCACTGCTCAGCCTAGCTTTTTAACACAGTAAGTTACTTTTACTCATGACATATGTCCCCTGTTTCTAGTGAATTAAAACAAAGCTTGGTAGCAGGGATGCAAAATGATGACATCAGCTGAAAGTAAAGATCTGTAAAAACAACAGATGGCCAAGGGTCACCATATGGACTTTTAGTTTCATGAAGCAACACATGACCTAGGTCACCACATGGACTTTTTGCTTCTTGAGCAAAAGAGGACTATGGCCACCACATGGACTTTTAGTTTCTTAGAAGGAATTTGGGTATTATAATGACAAAGATCCTCTTAGGTCTACCAAAGGTGAAAGCCAAGACATTGCTTTTCTGCTTCCACTCTGGAGCTGGCTGATAGTCAGCTCTGATTGTTTCCCTCAGGTGGATTCAATTAAATGCCACTAAAGCTACAAACTAGATGTCTATTGGGGTCAATTTTTGAATACTGCCCAGCATTAGGATTGATTGAAGAAATACAAAAGGTCTATGGATTTTTCTGTAATGCACTTACTTGACAACTCACAGTGCTGGACTATGATTTAGGTAATATTAGTGATTGAAAAAAGCCTACAACAGGGCTGTAGTGATAGTTGACGAGGTGAGTATACTACTAAGATTACTTTATATGACAGTGACAATAGAGAGACAGGAAAGGCGGGGGAGAGAGAGAGGGGATGACATGCAGCAAAGGGCTTGCTCTGGGATTGACCCTGAGCCGCTGTAGCAAGAACACAGCCCCATGAAACAGGGATTTTACAGTACAGCAACATCTCCAAAGGTACTCAGTACATTGACAGAGCACATGTTGATCTGATTCCACCAGTGCTTCATAAACCTGTGTTTATCTATGCCAATGACACGGTAATTTGGGAATTTGTGGTTGTGTTTTGTTCTTATCAGTTCTTGGTCTACAGAGAGCTACACTGGTAATACCCACAGGTGCAATGTGATGAAAAATTCAGGGAAAATAGTGCCATTTTTAGTAAATCTGGCCCTAAGTTTCCAAAAAAAAGAGATGTCTATATTCCATATACCCATGTGTATACTCCACTATACAGCTGACCTTCAGCCACTTTGACAAATTATTTCACAACTGATAGCACAAATTCCCAGTGTTAACCTCTAGTATCAGATGGTCCTGTTGGTCAATTAAATGTGTTTACATTCCAAAGCATCTGTTATTATGCTATTGTCTGACCCCTCCTAGACTGTTCTATGTGATACACAGCAGGAAATGTCCTTTATTTTCAAGTGTCACTTGTGTTGGCATATGATGTGTTGAGCATGATAATGTTGCAGCAGCTCCACGAGATACTGATAATTTTAAGCGTGGGTGTGTGTTAGTGTGCATTATACAGTATGTGCATGTGCATTAGTGTGTCTGTGTGGGTATGGCTTCATGACACACTGATAAACATCTGTGTGTGTGTGTGTGTGTCTAACTCCCTAAGATAATGATAACCATCTGCATGGTTTCAAATATCTAATAAAGTCGGTGTAATTCTAATCTAACCAGGAGACAGATGGTTTCATGCTCCATTCACTCTGCTATGATGATATACTGCACACACAAGCAAACGTAGAAAGACAGAGACATACAAACACACACACACACACACACACACACACACACAAACACAAAAACAGATGCACATGCTCACATTCAAACAAAAAGCAGATACAGAGGCACCAATACACAGAAAACTTGCATGGATAGAGTGCAGCAGAAACCAAATGGGGTCCAACCATCATTCTATATATTATCCACACCATATGGATGTCTTCCTTCCCTCTGTCTCTGACAATCGCTGACTTTCTGTTAATCTGTTTTGCTCTTGCCCTCTGCTTCACCAGTTTTGTTTCCTCCATCTTTCTCTTTCAGCCCCCTCCTTTTCCCTTGCTGTTTTCAGCCAGTAGTGCTTTGGATTCATCATCAAAGTGCAATTAACGAAAAATAGTTTTGGACTACAAAAACAGCTTTTGGTTGTAATGTTGTGGTTACCAGGCAACAGCGGCCGCTCACAGAAAACTAATCAGTTAACCAATTTTTGCCTTTTTGTGCCGCCGGTGTCTTGGAGAAGCCTTGCATCTCTCGAAAGACACCTTTTCAAGATTTGAAAAAAAAAAGTTGTCTGTTTTTTTCATAAGTATTTGTTCACATTTTATAGCATATTACTTTTGGAGACAATGGTGATTTGCAGTTACTTAAATTATGTCATTAATGTTCCCTATTATGTTTAGCTGTGTGACTCCAGGAAAAGTAACTGCTGGTAAGCCGACAGCAAATGGGGATCCAGATAAGTTGAGGTTTTTTTGCGTTCCTGAAAAACAACTTAGTTGTTAAGGATCAAGCTTCCGTTGGTGAAAACAAAACAAAACAAACAACAATGAATAAATAAAAAATAAAAATAAAACATTGATTAACATTCCATGCCATTGTGGCTGATACCCAAAGAGCACTTTTTTAAAACACTCTCTCTTAGTGTGAATAAACTAGACTGCCTTCAAAATCTGCTGTCACTCCTTCAATCCTTCACTCCTTCCCTTTCCCAAGCCCATCTTCTTTACTCTCACATCTCCACTAGCCTTCTTTGCCTCCATCCCTCCTGTCTTCCTTCCTACTTTCCATTCTCTCTCTCTCTCTCCCTCCAGCCTCTGCCTCTCTCTAAAACCTCTATTCTCATTCCTCCTATATCCTTTTCCATTGCTCAGTCCCTCTCTCCTTATTATCATCTGCCTTTCCCCCTGCTTATGTCTTTTAGGATATTATGTCTTTCTTGATGCAATTCATCCAGCCAACACATTTTATGGGCTTATTCCCTTTTCTCCCTGTGTGTGTTTACAGGTCTGGGGGCAGGTATTGATTTGCCTCTCATTGTTTCTCCCATCACTTTCTGCCTACCGCTCATCCTCTTCATTGGCTTCACCTTGCATCCCCACTGGTTCTCTCTCTCTGTCTCTCTATCTCACTCTCTCTGTCTCTCTCTCTCTCTGTGTCTTGCTTGCTCTCTGACTCCCTCTCTCTTATTTTCATCCCCTCACTCACCTGCACCCCTCAATTTCTGTTTCATTCCCTTAATCTCTGTTTTTCTGTGCCTCTGTATCTCCATTGCACCTCTTTTTTTGCCCTCCTTCTCTGTTCTTCTCCATCCTTCCACCTCTCCATTCCTTCCTTGCTCTCATTCCCTCCCTCTTTGCCTCACCACCCCCTAACCCACTCTCCACTTGCTCCATATCTCCCTCCTCCTAATTCAGGTCTTGATTCATCTCCTAAGCCAAGCTGCAACTCCACTATGTGTGTGTGAGTGCGTGTGAATGTATGTGTGTGTGCGTGGTTGGTGGTTGATGCATGTGTGTGTACACAAAGGCTGCGGTTTCAAAACAGGATCAAATTAAGACAGAAAACACAAACCCATGAACACAGAAAAAGGAAGGAGAACCCCACAGAGCAGAGGAGGGCAAATAAGAAAAGGCAAAGAAGAGAAGAGGAGCAATACCATAACTTTCTCTCTTTTCACATTCCTGCTCACGTCTCACTCCCTATCACCTACAGTATCTTCTCTTCTCTGTGTCCCTTCCTCTCAGTTTCTGCGTGTCTCTCTTCCTCAGTAGTCTCTCTGACTGCTTTCTGTGTTTTTTTCATCTCAGTTCAAAGCCTCGGCAACTGCAGGAGCCAGCAGGAGATTTTCTGTTTGTGGGAAGCAGAGGCAGGGAGGATCTCAGGAAACGTTCCCTTTTACTGTTGTTGAGCATCATAGACTAAAGTCTAAATATGGACTGTTGTAAAACTGTGATTCATTTTAGTTTAATGCATTCTTTTTATTTTCCTTTTTCTGTTTCTGGTAAACCGTGAAAGAAGGATTTCAGGAAATAAATTCTAGCATAACACTCTGCCATTGTAAGAGCCAATGTTAAGCTAACTTCAGCCTCTTGCTAATGTACTAGTCCCAGTCTGTAAATTTAGCATGCTGTTTCCCATTGAAACATAGCTGACCTACTTCATGCCTTTTCATACATAGTGGCTTATTGGTTAAATATTTTTTCACTCTGAAATGTACTAAGCAAACTTCTCACAAGGACTCACAGTTTGTCACCACAACACGAGCATTAAATGAGTTTTTATGGTGTAAAATGTTTGTTTATGTATATATTGCTTGTAAAAAAAAAAAAAAAAAAAAAAAAAAAAAAAACAGTGGAAAAGCAGACCTACAGTTTGGGGAAACTAAAGCTAAACCAGACATTATAATTGTAAAGATATAATGCTTTTACATTCCGTTTTGTTTTTTTTTTTTTTTTGTTTTTTTTGGTGTTTTTTAGGTTTTTATACCACAATAACCACAACTAGCCTCACTCACCATCTCTGCTCAGTAGCTCTGAATACCCCACCACAGTAGCTGGCTTTGTTTGTTAGAGACTTGGAGATATGACTGTCTCCACATGAGAGAATGTTAATTAGCCACGACCACTGTAAAGATGATGAGTTGTCACAACCAAAAGTTAAATTATGAGAAATTTCTGTGTGTCTACAGCTACACTATTGAATGTGTATCAGAACTGAACAACATTTTTTTGCATAGTTTTATAAACTGTTTATCTGGAAATGATCAAATCCATTTTCAAGAGTTTCCCAGTCTTTCTGCATTTGTGTGATAGGAAGCCTAATTACAAATTCTAGTCTGCAGACTTGCTGTGCTGGTCTAATTTATGGTTTTGGTTCTTACCTTTACAGCCAGGCTTGGTTTGGTTCCAGGTTCCGTCTTTAGTGCACCGCAGAACATCCCGACCGGGCCCAGATGGTTCCATCAGGTTACCAGGGTTACAGTGGTAGGTCACTGTGTGGTTGAAGGTGAACTCACTTCCTAAATAGATCCCATTAGCTATTGGGCCCGGGTCTCCACAGCTGATCACTAAAGAGGGAACAGGGATTGAAGAGTCAGGAACAAGTAGAGTATGTTCCTGTCCGACGCTGCTGTTCAGGAGAGCCCATTGATGCATCAATGAGATTTGGTTCTCAGTTCAACCGGTTCAGAAAGCGGGTTGTGTTAAAGGGGGCTATCACAGCTGCCCTGTTTGGCTCATTTTAATTGAACCATGGTGTGTTTGGAGAGGCGGGAACACAAAATCGAATTCTGTAGGGGACCAAGCAAATTGTGGTCTGACTGAAAAATTGAGACTCTCCGACTCTAAGTGAGCCACCTTACAGTTCATTACGAGTGAGGTCATAATTCATCCAAACTACTGAATGTGAATCAAAATACAGAGCAATGTGGGTTGAATGCAAATGTAGGCACCTGTAGCTGCTTGCTAGACAGAGCTTGTACGGCATGCCAAAATAAGCTGGGGACAAATGTGGAGTAATGATGAGGTGAGGGCTCTCCTAGAAATATGGGCTGATGAGCACATTCATGATTGTTTGTGGAAATACAAAAGACTGTGTTGTAACATTGTTGTTCTAATATTGTTCTAATATTGCTCTGTTGTTACAATGCGCTGTTGTCCCTGACCAGTAGATCCAACAGATGAATGACCTGTTAAACTCCGTGTCAGTTGCTTGGTTCGCTTAACACAGGGCCGTGTAAACAGTAACCGGATCTAATAAAAATGCAACATAGTGAACACAGCCTCAATCGTACCAAATCAAGCAAACTCTATCTATGTCAAAGCCCCCTGCAACTTAGGAAGAAACCCCTGGGGAATTCTCTATACGAGGAAGGTATTATATTTGCATTTTGAGTTGACTGAGTTAAAACTGAACTGATACACGCCCTGATGTCTTGCAGTGGGGTGATTTGGCTGACACAATTTTTCACATTTACACCAACACCAACCCAAACCCACTGGCTGGTATTCATAAAACTCAGCAGCAACAGCGTTACAAAGCGTAAAATCTGCAGTCCGGTAATGTGAGCTGTTTTATAAAGTTACTGTGTTGATGGCCCCTGCTGCAGAGACACTTCATCATTTTCTGCAGTGGCTTAGCTGAAAGCCTGTGAAGATCAAGATGTACATGAAGTGCTGCATATGTAATTTCCCCTGATCATCCACACTCATGTGGCAGCACAGTATATCACAAATTAGACATGACATCAAGCATCAGCAGAAGAGCTTGTGTCACATTATACAAAATTTAAAAACCACTAACAGCGGTTTCCAAGGACAGCATGGAAACAGATCTCCTAAACATAGCTTTTAGAGCTATTCTGTATTATTAACATATTTAATCTTAAATTGGAACTACAGTATACCGCTTTGCCTGAACAAGTGGTATTTCTATCCAGCAGTGTGCTTTTATGAATCACTTATGCAAATGGTCAGAAGGGGACAATGGTGCCAAGACAGTGCATGCACAAAAATGGAGGTGGTAATTCCCGTTTATGAACAGGGGAAATGCCTACTGCCATGGTGTTACGCACTCCTGCATTGTTAATTCTGCTACTGAGCTTTATGAATAACCACTATAAACTCCAGTCAAAATGTGCATATTTTATTTTACATTTTGCTACTCTGATCCTTTTTCTCATCAGTGTATTGTTTCAATTCATCCAAAGTTCATTTTAATAAATTTCATTGAGACTTCAATGATGCGATTGTTACAACTCACAAAGTTTCTCCTTATCTTCCGGCATAGTCTGAAAACCTGTCTCTTTCGAATACATCTCACCCAGTCTGCCCCTACACCTCTTACTCGACCTTCCCCCAAAGGTCCTCCTCCTCACCTCATCTAACCCGCATCATCTACTCTCACTTTTATTCCGAAACCTTGTCTGCCCTCTTTAAACTCCAAAACCTCAACAAAGTTTAAAATCGTAACAGACTTACAACAACCTTACCTCTGTGCCTGTGCAACAGGACTTTGTTCAGTCCATATCCTATTTCTACAACAGGGTCAGGTCAGGTCGTAGTGTTTAGTTTTCTTATTCTAAACCAGAATAATACTTATACTAATATGCTAACACCAGTACTCCTCCTACTACTTGTAATACTTGTACTAAAACAGCTAATATACCTACTTCAACCACTGCTACTATTGCAACCACCACTACTGGTGCTACAACTGTGAATAATATCACAATAATAATAATGACTATTGAGACCATTATTACTACCCAGAACAACAATGAAAACAATATTAGTTATATTAAAGCTAAAATCATACCAGCACAGTCAGGTGGTTGTCCTGTCCATGTCCCATTTGTTGTGCAGTGTCTAGTAGTCAGACCTGATGTTTTGAACCCTTCCCAGCATGCGTAAGCCACTGAACTCCCAAAGGTGATGCCATCACTGAAGACAATTCTGCCGTGGGCTGGGGTGCCAGGGTTACCACATGACACGGCTGGAAAACAATGTTATATAAAGCAACATTGATTAATTGTGACAATTTTGATCATTTGAGCAATAATGTGAAGCTGTCAGTCAGGGCTGTTTTGCTGTAGACTGGAATAATAGGATTATCCCAGGAGTCAGCTGGAAACAATGTAAGATATGGCCTTGAGGTATAGAAGGTGATTAATAATCAAACAGTTGCCCGGCTGATCCCCAGCACCGAATGAAATGCGTTTTCCAGTTGTGAGTGAGGGGAAAAGGGGTGCCTGGTAAAATATCTACAGTGCCTACCATCCCTGTCACAGTGCCACTGAGAAAAGAACCAAACCCCACACTGCTGCAGGGACAGTTGTTGTCTGTTTCTGTCCTTACGTAGAACTAAAAGATGTTATTCGCTAATATGTGACAGTGCTCTGCATAATATCATCATTATGAGATGCCTGCTTTAATTATAAAACAAACGAACTAACTCAAATCAGACAATGACAACAGTAACAAAAAGTAATGGTCTCAGAGCAGCAGTGCGCAGTCAACATGGATTTAAAGAACCCTGAGTGAATACCTCTGTCTTTGCAGAGAACATCCTTGCTAAATTCTCAGTAGTGCTGAAACAATACGGTGATTAAATGACAAAAAAATAATCAGTGGTCATTTCAATGACTGACGACCAGTTTAAGCAATTTATCAAGTAAAAAAATCCAAACATTTACTGATTTCAGCTTCATTAAGGTCACTAAGATGCTAAGGTTGTTTACTTAGAGGTAAACTTTTCTTGAGCATTAATCATTATTTGGACTTTTTAAAGACTTGATGATGATTGATGATTTTGATGATTATATGATATGGTCAGTTTATTAATCATTAGTTTTTGTCCTGTACTTAACAGGAATATGAGCATGGATAGTGTTATATTTGAGATGGGTTGTGTGTTACAACTCATTGGTGTTCACTTCCCTATTTCAACCATCTCTGTACCGCAGACTACAGACTACAAATGGGCTAAAGCACTTAGCACTGTTTATCTGTGTCAGCAAGTCTGGACATAACAAGTCAGTCTCACAATTAATCTTGGGGCTTCCCATTTGTTCTTGTCGGCCAAGCTACCATCCATGCATCCTGAATTTATTTATTAATTTATTTATTGAGCCAATTCTGGATTTTTTTTTCCCATTCATGGTGTTTCTTTGTTTTACAATAATAGTATTGCTCTTGAACTGCTGGGTATTATGTCAGAATTTTGGAGGAGGACATAGAATTGCAGACTGAGAAAGACCTTCTGTGTTGCTGCGGCTCTGGTCTGAACTACTGATCCATCGATCTTCAGGTGCTGGCACAGCACATTGGATTAACAAGCTGGACAGGCATTAGCAACCAACCACATCACATCTCACCACAGTGACAGCTGACAGGCTCTAAAAATCAAACATGTATTGATGGGACTCATTAGTTAAAGCCCTTAAGACTTGTAGTGTAGTGGAAGGAGCTTCTTCAGGCATAGGTGTGTGTGTGTGTGTTGTGCCCCAAAAAACAAGTGCACTATACTGTGCTCGTGTGTTATCTATATATGTATGCATATACACTATGCGGACAAAAGTATCAGGCCACCTACACATTACACCTACAGGAGCTTTTATGACATCCCACTCTAAATCCATAGGCATGAATATGGAGTTGGACCCCCTTTGCAACTATAACAGCTTCCACTCTTCTAGGATGGCTTTCTACAAGATTTTGCAGCGTGTCTGTGGGAATTTTTGCCCGTTCATCCAGAAGAGCATTTGTGAGGTCAGACACTGATGTTGGATGAGAGGGCCTGACTCGCAAACTCCATTCTAGTTCATCCCAAAGGTGTTGGATGGGTTTGAGGTCAGGGCTCTGTGCAGGCCAGTCAAGTTCCTCCACACCAAACTCCCCAACCATGCCTTTATGGAGCTTGCTTTGTGCACTGGGGCTCAATCATGCTGGGACAGAAAAGGGCCTTCTCCAAACTGTTTCTACAAAGCAAAGAAATGTCCATAATGTCTTGGTAAGCTGAAGATTTAAGATTTCCCTTCACTGGAACTGAGAGGCCGAGGCCAACTCCAGAAAAACAAGTCCATAGCATTATCTCTCCTCCACCAAACTTTACAGTCAGCACAGTGCAGTCAGGCAGGGAACGTTCTCCTGGCATTCGTCAAACTCAGTGGCGGCGCGCTTTACACCGCTCTATCCAGCGCTTGGCATTGTGCTTGGTGATGTAAGGCTTACATTCAGCTGCTCAGCCATGGAAACCCATGCCATGAAGCTCCCGGTGCTAAGTTTTTGTGCTGATGTTAATGCCAGAGGAGGTTTGGGGCTCTGCAGTTATTGAATCAGCAGAGCGTTGGCCACTTTTACACATTAGTGCCTTAGGGTTTTCTGTGAATGCTGCCTGTTGCAATGTGTGTTGTTTGTGTTTGTTGTTTGTGTTTTTTGTCTTGTTTTTAAGCTACTGTCTTGTACTTTGAAATTGCCCCTCGGGGACAAATACAGTGATTTGAACTGAATTGAATGTGTCCCTGGATTTGCTGTCCACCCCGTCATTAGGTGGTTACTGCCACTATAAGAAACCACCTGCTGTAATCAGTGACATCACTACCACTGCTTTGTCTTTTACAAATGGAGTGAAGAATAGCTCCTGCAGAGAGAGTACGTATCAACATTTATATTTTGACATTTTCATCATTTTATGATTGAACTTGAATGTGTTCAATCTTAATGTGTCCCCCCTGTCATTGCAAAATATGAATCTATATAAATGCTTTTCAGAAATTCAAAATATGTTTGTTAAAGTATACACAGTCTCCTTCCTAACTGATACATGTTGCTAGCTAATGGCCCAACATGTGCTCATTAAATGCTAACTTCAGCCAGAAACGTCCTCCCTGTCATTGTCCACCCCATCATCAAGTCTAGTTTTATAAAGGTTTTATAAGTTTTTCAGAGTTCCAGAAGTCAAGTGGAGGACAAAACATATGCAGAGAAAGAAACCATTTGAAAGGATACCTATGTTTATAGGCCTACATTTAGGGACCAACATGTTTTTGTTTTGTTTATATCAATCTTGTTTTTTCGTCTAGTTGAAGGTTTTATTTATTTATTTTTGCTGTTGTTGAGTGTCATTTCCAAATGTAGCCTACCTGTGCACAATTCAAAATACAGTCGGTGAAAAAAGTCATGTTTGGACAAAAAACATTTGTTGACAAAACCATAACATTGTTTCCTTTAAATATACACTACTCACAAAAAGTTAGGGATATTTGGCTTTCGGGTGAAATTTACGGAAAATGTAAAAAGTTCACGCTACAGTGATATTATATCATGAAAGTAGGGCATTTAAGTAGAAGCATACACTGGTGATTTCCTCATCTCAAACAATTTCTTGAAACAAAAGCCAACAACAGTGGTGGATATACCACAACAAAAAATGTCAATGTCTCAATAGCTTGTCATGTGCCCTTGAGCATCAATTACAGTTTGACAACGACATCTCATGCTGTTCACAAGTCGACTTATTGTCTGCTGAAGCATGGCATCCCACTCTTCTTGAAGGGCGGCCCTCAGGACATTGAGGTTCTGGGGTACAGAGCTCCGAGCCTCTACACGGCGACTCAGCTTATCCCATAGGTTTTCTATGGGATGCAGGTCTGGAGAATGTGCAGGCCACTCCATTTGAGGTACCCCAGTCTCCAGCAGCCGTTCCCTAATGATGCGACCTCAATGAGCTGGAGCATTGTCGTCCATGAAGATGAAATTAGGCCTGTGTTGTTCATGCAGGGGCACAATGACTGGATTAATGATGTTATTCAGGTAGTATGGGCTTGTCACTGGACCATTCACAAAGTGTAGGGCAGTTCTGTACTGACTAGACACACCTGCCCACACAGTGACACCACCACCACCAAAGGCTGGTCAGTGGCTGATGCATAGCGCTCTCCTTGACGTCTCCAACATCGTTGGCGGCCATCATTTCTGCTCAACATGAATCGGCTTTCATCAGAGAACAGCACTGAGGCCCACTGGTCCCTTGTCCAGCGTAAATGCTCCCTGGCCCATGCAAGACGATGACACCTGTGCCTGGTGGTGTGGTCAGGTACCCTTGCAGGTCGTCTAGCACGCAGACCATGCTGATGTAAACGGTTTCGAATGGTCTGACGAGACACTTGGGTGCCTCTCACCTCCCTTAAACGTGCCTGAAGTGGCATTCATCATCCAGTTCCGCAGGGCACTGTTCACAATGAAGCGGTCATCAGTGTGGGATGTGGCCAAAGGACGTCCACTTCTATGCCTTTCTGTGACTCTTCCAGTCTCTCTGTATCTCTGTTGCAACCTGCTGATGACACTCTGTGACACTCTAAGCTCAGTGGCCACTTCCGTCACTTCCGTGGCTTCAAACATCCTGTTTGAAGCCACGCAATGGCGAGGTGCTGCTGATCAACTGTTAGGTGTCGTCTTGGTCTCATGATGTCAAAATGTGAACAGCATGATGAGGAGGACTGTTTAAATACCAATTCTAATTGAACCAGGAAATTTATTGGTCGATTCATGGATCAAACACCTGATGTGAATTTTGCCGTTAAACTCCTTGTTAGAGAACAGCAACTTGTGCAAAAAGTACTGAAACATTGAACAGTTGGACATGTGCATTCAAAAGTTTACAGAAGGTCACATTAAGTTCACCTGTAAAGGTTATAATGCATTTTAGGTTCATCCTGAAATTTCACCCGAAAGCTGAATATCCCTAACTTTTTGTGAGTAGTGTATATGAGGCACTTCACTATTGTCCACCCTGTCATGCCAAGGTCCACCCCGTCATGTCATTGTCCACCCCATCATGTTCATGTTTTACGTGAATAAATAATTGTTTTCACAAGTTATCAAAACCTTTTGTGTGATTTTGCTCTGAAGAGATTAGGGCCAAACAGTATTATTTAAGTTTGACCAGATACCTTTATTTAAGGAGTTTATTCAGAAAAGAAAGTACAACTTTCACAGATTTTACATATACAAACATATTTTTCCATAATTTCTGTATTTTTGAGAGATGTTTTCCAGAAACTAAAATATATTCCTGAACGAGGGAACAAATACCTTTCTGAAAATGTACATTTTGTGATCAATATATGATTAGAACATATTTACTTTATTTAGAAATTGTCCCATGACAGGGTGGACACATTTTGCAATTCGCTTGTACCTTCTATGCTTGCAGTCAATTTATAAAAGGTGCAGGAGCTTGACCAACATGCATTTCTAGCAGCTTAAGGTCTACTTTATACAATGGATATGGAGTTCAGTGGAAAATCTCATCTTTTTTTGTGTGACATTGGGAAGTCTCAATGGCACTCTATACTGATATTGACTCATTTGTGTATGTGTATATCTTTGTGTGTGTGTGTCTCAGTAATAGATCTTTCTGTCTGAATTAGCCTTAAAACACTATTAGCTTAATGAGAAACAACCTGACGGACATAAATAATCAGTACACACACACACACACACACACACACACACACACACACACACACACACACACACACACACACACAGTATTTGCCCTCCGGGTGGGTTTGAAAGAGACACACTCCTTTTATTCCTGCTTTTATTCTAAAACATTAGATGTTCAGCATCTGAAAGGGTTACTACTGAAGTTATGTGTCATCTTATTGAGCCTTTGACACCAAAACAGTGATGTCTCTGAGGGTACTGTAGCACCAAGTATTGTTATTTTAATATTAAGACACATTTGGCCCAAAATACACGATATTACCAAAAGTATTCGCTCACCCATTCAAATGATCAGAATCAGGTGTCCTAATCACTTGGCCTGGCCACAGGTGTATAAAATCAAGCACTCAGGTATGCAGACTGTGAAACAAGACATTTGTGAAAGAATGGGCCGCTCTCAGGAGCTCAGTGAATTCCAGCGTGGAACTGTCATAGGATGCCACCTGTGCAACAAATCCAGTCGTGAAATTTCCTCGCTCCTAAATATTCCACAGTCAACTGTCAGCTCTATTATAACAAAATGGAAGCGTTTGGGAACAACAGCAACTCAGCCACGAAGTGGTAGGCCACGTAAAGTGACGGAGAGGGGTCAGCGGATGCTGAAGCGCATAGTGCAAAGAGGTCGCCGACTTTCTGCACAGTCAATTGCTACAGAGCTACAAACTTCATGTGACCTTCAGATTAGCCCAAGTACAGTACGCAGAGAGCTTCATGGAATGGGTTTCCATGGCCGAGCAGCTGCAGCCAAGCCACACATCACCAAGTGCAATGCAAAGCGTCGGATGCAATGGTGTAAAGCATGCCGCCACTGGCCTCTAGAGCAGTGGAGACGCGTTCTCTGCAGTGATGAATCACGCTTTTCCATCTGGCAATCTGATGGAGTCTGGGTTTGGAGGTTGCCAGGAGAACGGTACATTTCAGACTGCATTGTGCCGACTGTGAAATTTGGTGGAGGAGGAATTATGGTGTGGGGTTGTTTTTCAGGAGCTGGGCTTGGCCCCTTAGTTCCAGTGAAAGGAACTTTGAATGCTTCAGGATACCAAAACATTTTGGACAATTCCATGCTCCCAACCTTGTGGGAACAGTTTGGAGCGGGCCCCTTCCTCTTCCAACATGACTGTGCACCAGTGCACAAAGCAAGGTCCATAAAGACATGGATGACAGAGTCTGGTGTGGATGAACTTGACTGGCCTGCACAGAGTCCTGACCTGAACCCGATAGAACACCTTTGGGATGAATTAGAGCGGAGACTGAGAGCCAGGCCTTCTCGACCAACATCAGTGTGTGACCTCACCAATGCGCTTTTGGAAGAATGGTCAAAAATTCCTATAAACACTCTCCTCAACCTTGTGGACAGTCTTCCCAGAAGAGTTGAAGCTGTAATAGCTGCAAAAGGTGGACCGACAACATATTGAACTCTATGGGTTAGGAATGGGATGGCACTTCAGTTCATAGTATGAGTAAAGGCAGGTGAGCGAATACTTTTGGTAATATAGTGTATATATCTGGCATTTTGTAATAGTTTTTAATGTTTAATTTTTACTTTATTTCTATATTATCATTAAATTACAGTTGGTTACAAGTATTTCTCAATATGCTCACCTTTCAAAAAATCCTGTTAGAACAACAGCACTCCATGTTGACCAAAATGAATTCAATAATCACATTTTACATAATCGGTGTGTATGCATATACAGAAACTAATATGCTTTAGGTTGCTAATGGTGTACTTGCTAACTTTAACTTTCCAGCGAAGGAGTTAAATGTTACTGAGACAGGCAGTGGCTGAGCTGATATCTTATTCAAATAAAATGCTGAAATAATTAGACACATGAATCAGCGCCACAAGCTCTGTGGGACTGTGCAGAATCTGTACTTGTTTTTTTTTTTTTTTTTTTTTTTTATAATTACATTAATATTAGCTTGTACAGCAGTGTTTCCTAAAATATGGGTTAGGACCCAAAGGTGGAACAGAAGATTAAATTGGACCCTCATGTGAAACATGGAGACATTTCTATCAAAGGTTATGATGTATTCTACAACAGAGAATTCTGTGCATGTTCTGTTGCCATACCCAAGTCCCTATAGTATAAGACAAGCTAAATAAAACCTCAGTTTTTTTTGTCTAAAACAGGGTACATTTCATCAGAATAGCTTGCACAATAGCCCGGAACAAGAGCCTCTTGGGTCCCAAGAGAAATTCATAGCTATTCATATTCATTGCACGGGAAACAAGTTCTGTAATGGCACTGAAAATGCTATCAACATGACAATTACGAGCTTGTATGGAATTTGTTGTGTAAAATACAATATGGGTGTTTGACATAATCTGTTTTGTTGCATCTTTATAGAGAGCACATTTTGATGGGTCACAGAGTTAGAAGTTGCTGCGGTTCCCCACCTTGACAGACAGGCTGCGTGCCGCTCCAGGTACCGTTGTGCAGGCAGGTCCTCTCAGCTGAACCAATCAGGTTGTAGCCTGCCTCACAGCTGAAACGTAAGAGGCTCTTGGTTTTAAATTCCTCTCCTCCAAGACGGACACCATGTGGGGGCACCCCGGGGTCTCCACAAACTCCTGAAGTTGCACCTATAGAGAGGAATAAACACAAAATTTAATGTGCAATACACATGCACAGCCAGGCATAAACACACAAATGCAAGCACTGGCAGACCATGGAGGGATCCAGCGAGCCCCACATAGTCCAACACATACACACAATAGTACACAAATGTACACACATATCCACACGCAGAAAAACAAAATAACAAAATAAAAGTAAAACAATGCCCCTAATGTAATTACTATAACACACTGAGTGCATTGAACTGAATGTCCATTTGTCACCTAATAAAATTTGCTGGCCTTGTGTAGCTAAATGGTTAGAGAGCAGCTTTAACTCAGGATTAGAGGTTTGTTTCCAGCTGGGGCCACTGTGCTAAAAATATAAGCGTGCACTCAAGCTAGTGGATAAAAGCATCCACCGAAAAGCATATGTGATGTTAGTCTACCCATATTTTTTTGTTGCTGAAAATGCAAAATTATTTTGGTCTAGCCAGTGTCTCTGCCCTACTCTTTCACACTCACTCACTCACTTATTCACTCACTCACTCTCTCTCTCTCTCTCACACACACACACACAATTAAAAAAAAAAAAAAAAAAAAAAACCTCACACCACAAACTCTGTAGAACTTCACATTTAGTTGGTACCAGATTGTTGCAGCATTAAAAACACTGAGCGTGTTACAACATTAGCAGCTTAAATTCCATCGGTAGGGATTTGGGAGTTTAACAGGCTGCAGCCTCTTGCATCTCAATGAAATGTTCAGCTGCAGGATGGATTCTGCCCTGCTGAGCGTTCGTTTTCAATGCCACAGCAGCAGGGTAAACCCATCGCATTTCAGCTGTTGAGATAGATGATGCTGAGTTTGGAAATTATGGTTTGTGTGGGCTGTGTGTAAGCCTACTGTTGAGCAGCACTTAATACCTGAGTGACATACACACAACCCCCCCGCTCCCCTTCCCCTCTCTCTTTTCAACAGATTCAAGCAAGCACAGCCTAGATGAAATTCTCATGTTTTTTTACCTCAAGATATCAATCTCAAATGAACTGTGATAGCATGCTACAGTGTCTATGGAAAAATGTTACTGTTGCAATGAAAAATAATGTGACACCACTTTCCAATATGACTACCACCATAAAGGATTTATGAATGGTTAATGGTTGTAAATGACTTATAAGTCATAAATAAACAACTATAAGCAGGTTATAACAGTTTTCATACATGGATACGAGCTCACTATTTTGTAAGATTAAGTTACTGCTGCACTGCATCTATTCTGTTACACATCAGATCATGCTAGCTGCTTACATTACATTACTTGATGTTACCAAATAGTGAACTTGAAAAATAATAACAATGCGATACTTGATTAATCTTCAAAAGTGAATATATATGTGTGTGTGTGTGTGTGTGTGTGTGTGTGTATACATGTTCAGTCACATATGCAATATACAGAATTGTTCGATATGTTTATTTTACTTGTTAATTATGCAGATTAAAGGATGTTAATATTCTTCTGGGCTAAAATGAATGTGATGAAGATAAAGATTAAGATAAAAAGTTACACAACATAGCACAGTTATATTTGATAGTAAAGAAGGGTAATATATATCATGCTACAATATACTTACAAATACATGAATAATTAATATATCAAGTAAAATTTAATACTTTGTGAAAAGGTTTTTTTTTTTTTTTTTGGTATTTCTGCTTTATTTGACAGTAGAGATAGACAGGAAAGGCAGGGGAGAGAGAGGGGATGACGTGCAGCAAAGGACTTGAGGTCGGATTCAAACCCTGGTCGCTGCGATCGGGACTGAGCCTTGGTACATGGTGCACGTGCTTTACCGGTGAGCCACCGGGGTGCCCCAGTATTGTTGTGTTTTGACCATTTGTTTGAAGTACCTTGATTAAATTTCAAGATACAAGACTTGATATCAGTCTTAGCTCAGTACACAACAATTTTATTGGTGCCTTAAATCAACAGCCAGTTCTCTGTGATGTGCCTTGTTTGTAATATGCCTGATTGTAACCAGCTGCACCCCACTAACACTAGCAATGCCTCAGGTAACCACCAGGCCCACCTGCCTTCCTTTTGTTACAGAAGAAAAAAATGTCAGACTGTGATTGACTACATGTCCAAGCTCAAAGGTTTTCTTCAGGTGAAACCACTGGATATGCAGATGTATCGGCTGGTGTGCCTTTACCGGTGCAGTATGGTGGTGCCCCGCTCCACGTGCCATCCTCTTGACAGTAGCGTGTTGCGTTGCCCACCAGCACCCCTCCCGGCAGACACGAGTACTGCAGCACTGAGCCATGCGTCCAGCTGTGGGCTCCAGATACGACTGCATTAGGAGGAACTCCGGGGTCACCGCAGGAAATAGCTACAGAGGCAGACACAGAATAGGGTGGGGGGAGGGGTGTAAGTGAGTGAGAGTGTGTGTTTGTGTGTGCATGTCTAACTATGGATTCCAGGCACTACTGCATTACGTGGTACAGCTGGGTCATTCCAGGAGATAGTTCAAGAGAGAGGATGTCAGCGAGAGAGGGGGAGGGTGTGTGTGTGTGTGTGTGTGCGTGTGCGTGTGTGTGTGTGTGTGTGAAACTACAGGTTCCAGATGCTACTCCATTAGGGAGCACACATGGGTCCCCACAAGAAATAGAAAGAGGGAGAGAGACAGCAGTAACCAATCCCTTCTCAAATTTACTTTCACTTCAGCTGGAAAGCACAGCATGAGGATCTGTCCCTCTCCCATGTGTAGAAAATGTACCCCAAACCGAGGATAATGCATTGCACAGCGTCAAAACTATGGGCATCAATGAAAACAAAATCAGCTACTTTTTTCTTCAATTTGGGAAAAATTTACTTTATACAGAAGAGAGGTTTCTGGGGCACACAGATATGAAACGGCTCTCGATTTTCTATTTCTGACAAATTGTCTGGTCCTCTGATATCACGCCTCACCCCCAAATTGTATTACTCCTGCTTCTCCTTGCCCCTCCATCCCACCACCGCCCCCACCCCCATGCCCATCCCCATCCCCTCGCCCCCAATTCTCCGATAACACCTTGTCTCTGGATTGTAATCCTTAATGCACACACCTCACCGTCTGCTACCTTTTTTGCTCTCTGATTCCCACTGATCTCTGCCTCTCCGCTATTGTGTCTTTTTCTGTCTTCTCCTGTGTTTCCCATTTTGTCTTTCTCACTCCGTCTTTCTGAATCACACCCTTTTCTCTCTCTCTCTACCGTTTTCCGCTCTCTCTAGTTTAGCAGGGTTACCACATTCGCTTTGAGACCAAATTCAAGATGTTTTTCCAATGACCTTCAACGTTATGCTGCTAAAATTTAAGATCTCACAATTTTGCATTTAAAATAAATCTCTTTTTTTTACTCGTTTTGAAAAGTCCAGAAACCCTAGTGAAATCATTCATTTTAAAACATGCTATTTAAATCATGCTGAACTCCTCAGGATGTGAAGTAATGGAGGCATAGGAGGAACAGAGGAAAGAAAGAAAGAAAGAAAGAAAGAAAGAAAGAAAGAAAGAAAGAAAGAAAGAAAGAAAAAGAAAGAAAGAGAAAGAAAGAAAGAACAACAACGCAAAAAAGCAAGGTCAAGGCCACCCATTTATTTTCCAAAATTCTCAAGTTATTTTTCTCAAATCCACAAACTTTCAACAATTTCAAGGCCTGTGGGAACCCTGGTTTAATCTCTATGTTTCTATTAGCCAGGGTAGCTCCCCGACAATAAAGCCTGTTGCCCTAAGAGACACATGCTCACCTCTACCTCTTCTACACCAACGCACACACGTACGCATGCGCGCACACACACACACACACACACACACACACACTGACTCACACCTTCGAATCGCTCTCTCTTACTCTCTCCCACTTTTTTATGATTACTTCCCTCCCTTTCCTCCCCTGAACCTCTTCTTATTGTATCTCTCTCATTCTCTCTTCACCTTCCTCCCAGTGCCTCTTCAAGCCATTTCACACCTCAAATGGCTTTTCCTGACAAAATATACCAAAAAATAATAAGAAATCCATCTACCTATGACTCACAATCTGCATGCAAGAACTACATGAAAAGAGAAAAAAGGCTGATCTGTAGTCAATGGGAAGTTTGCATCATATTTTAGTGAAACAAGGAATTATTACATTATTAGTCTCTTTCTCTCTTTTAGTCTCTTTTATGCCCCTCTTCATATTTTGTGACTGTTTCTCTTGATTCATATTAAAATGCGCGGACAACATTATCAAACCTCCCTCTTTTTCTCTTTAGCCATGTTCCCTGAGACTTTTTGCTTCTGTTTTCACTTACTTAAACAAATAATTTTCTCCCAAACCCAGTCCTCCACACATCTCTATCAGTACCTAGGCAGCGAGGGATTGGTCGGTCCCATCGGCCGTCATGCTGACAGGTGAGGAGGGCGGAGCCCAACAGGTAGAAGCCTCGTTTACAGTGGATTGCCACGGTCACACCATAGCTGAAGACTTCTGGGTAACGTAGTCCAGACTGACGCACGCCATTCTCCACCTGACCAGGATCCGTACAGTTTACCACTATAACAACGGAGAAACAGGAGCCATAGTTAACACATTTGCACTATTAAAACACCAGAAATAATATAATTTGAGAGAAGAGAAAAGAAGAGCTACACATTTTTTCTGTTTTCATTTCAACTTGAACTTGTTAAAAACTAGATCCAGCTTGTGAAAAAAACAAATTGAATGGTTATGCAACCCAAGGCCAGTTGAAGGTCTGCTTTCTCCAGTTACAGTTACAAAAATGGCAGAAAACAAATCACATTTTTTATACAGTATTTTTATACAGTATAAAGTAAGAACTGAAACAGTATAAGAATGTTTGTTTACTACTTAAGCAAATACTGTTACATAGACTTTTGGTATTCCTCCTACAGGATGAGGCCGAGTTGCTTCCTCTTGCTGGCATCCAGTTTTCCTGAGCTGACAATGTTGTCGAAGGTTGGAAACTTACAAGTTGGAAATTCCGAGATTGAGTTGAAATGAATGCAGCATTAACACTGAACATAAACACAAAAGACTTCTGATGGATGATTGTGAAAGTTCAAAAAAGCTTATCTTTTACGGTATAACAGTCTAAAAATAGTATAAAGTATAAAGTCAAAGACCTCATCTCCTTGTATTGTGAGATAAGCTTGTGTGTGTGTCAAAATCAGAACAATACTAAGCGATTAAAGAACAATAATTAAACAAAAAGGCATATTTAAGACATATAAAAGTCTATCTATTCAAAATAACAGTGGGAGACATGGTAACCTCGTCTTACTGAAAGTACTCTCAACATGGCCAGGGCTGGAGACAGATAGGAACAGAACATAATTTTGGGACACAAAACCCCACACCACTGTGTGTTAAAAATTGAGGATGTTCTTCCAAAGTGCAGACAACTCCTCTCTGTTCAGTTATGCTCTATTCTTGTCTCGTCTGTTCTGCTCTCTTTGTCCCCCACAATGAAATCGGGGCCAGGACTATGTACCGCCCCGATCTGTCCATCTGTCACATGCAATATCTCAGATGTCACTGAATGGTTTTTGACCAGAAAAAAACAAAACAAAACAAACAAAAAAAAAAAAAACCAAACAAAAAAAAAACTTCAGGATACAATGCAAGTCATTCTCCGGTTCCAACAATTTCAATACTACATGGAGTGCTAGAACCTTAGCTTGTCTGTGCGTCATGCACAATATCTTAGACGTGGTTGATCATATTTTCAGAGCACCTAAGGTAATGATGCATCTCCTTGCTCCATTAAAGTATTTTATAAAATTGCAGTGATTGGCCTAAGAAGGCACAGCCATGTCTGTTCACTCCTTGGATTTTATTGAAACTTGGGGGAATGATGCATGTCACCAGTGTGCTTTCACATTTTCAAATTACACTGATCAGCCACAGGCGGGGAAGTAGATCATTTGTTCTCTCATGCATGTGTCACGCATGATATCTCAGACACCACTGATCCAATTTTGACAAAACTTGGAGAAATGATTCAGCACTCAAAATGACACTGATTGGCCCAAGGGAGAACTGTAGCTCAAAACAAAGTGGCATATTTGTTACTGATTGGCCCAGACGCGGAGTTCATCAGTTGTTGGGGGTGACATGTTTACTGTTGCCTCATTTGTTCTGTCCTGTCCTGTCCCATTCTGTCGAGTCCTCTTCTGTTTTCCACCCTGTTCTTCTCCCCTCTATTCTGCTCTGCTCTTTTCTCTGGATGGATGCCAGTCTACATTCAATAAGAGTGCAGTTTTCTCTTCTACATGTCACAGGGGAGACTGACATTCACTCGCATTCAGGTCCATGGGGGACATTGCTGTGTGTGTGTGTGTGTGTGTGTGTGTGTGTGTGTGTGTGTGTGTGTGTGTGTGTGTGTCTGGCACCCCTGTGGGAACAAAGAAAGTTTCAGTCTCATAATTGACAGCTGCTGCTGGGAAGAAGAGAGAGGGGGGGAGAAGGAAGAGAAAGTGAGAGAGACAGAGAGGGCAAGCAAGCGAGAATGAATTCCTTCAATAGAAAACCCATGTGAGCAACTATGTAATATTGATCTGCTCCCATGACTGCACACTATGTGTGTATGTGTGTGCATGTGTCTGTGGGGCTGCCTGTCTGTGAGGATGTGTGTCGGAGTGTTTCCGTATATCATGACTGTTACACTAAAATGGGTCTAGGGAGACTTGCAGTGAAACGACCATGCATGGTTAGCAGAGGAGAAGAATGGGTCTCTGGCCATGGACCTCACCATGTGTGTATGTGTGCATGAGTGTGGGTCTGTGTGTGTGTGTGTGTGTGTGTGTGTGTGTGTGTGTGTGTGTGTGTGTGTGTGTGTGTGTCGTTTCTAGTGCTGAAACATTGGAAAACATTGTACTATTTGGATCCTGCGTATAGCTACTAACCTGTTGAGTTTAGAGAAATAATACTTATAATAATAACAGGCATTTTTCTATGTGTATATATGCTGTTTTTTTACATGTATGCGTATTTATGTGTGTGAGTGTATGTGTGTGTGTGTACCTCTGCAGACAGGTAGAGGGCTGCTCCACTGTCCGTTAAGTCGGCACTGAGCCCGAGAATTTCCATGGAGAGTGTAACCTCGGCTACAGGTGAAGTTAACGACATCATTCAGGTTGAACTCACTGCCATTGGTTCGCCCGTTGGCTGGGTTGCCGGGGTGACCACAGGTGATAGCTAAAGGGGAAGGGAGGGATTTTAGCAAACGTACATGTACATGTACAACTGGGGTAAGTTTACCTTGACGTCTAACCTATCAAAGCATAATCTGTACACACTTCTTCAACTGATATTTGTGACTGACAGATACAATCGGGACAGTTGATGAGAGGTCAAAATGGGACCGGTGTGGTGCTTTTAGTCTGAAGAGTAATTTAACAAGTGACGTTTTTTTACTCATAAGTGTAGTGGACATAATGAGGGATATCACTTCATTATTTGAATAAATCATTAATACATTAGAGCTGAATTGCCGTAATTACGGTATCACTTTAAGCACTTACGAACACAGACGGGTGTCGTTCCTGACCACCGATGATCTTGCTGGCAGATTCTGACCGATGTGCCAATTAGCCGATATCCCAGCATGCACTGGTACACCACCGTGTCACGGTAACTGGAGCCATCTCCACTAATGTGGCCATTGACTATGGGGTCTGGGGAGTCGCAGTGGCCAGCTGGAGGAGACAAAATGACAGGGACTAAACGATAAACAAGGTGAACTCCCTTTCCCAATGCTTACTGCAGGCATTAAAAACACAGAGTCTGGATCCCTGTCCTAACAGTTAACAGTTAGTACAATACTTGTACTTTTCAGTGTTGTTGGAAGGATGTCAGCTGTGCGCTCTGCAAATCATTCAAAGACAGCACAGCTCATTGACTGAGGCCCTCCTCATGCAGCAATGATTGATGCACTTGGGGTTGTTAATATCATCACATTTAGAGTAAATGATTTCTTGGCACCCTCTGAGTGGCCTCGAAGTGCTGCGTCCTTTGATGATCCCTTTAAACTCGATCACAGCTTGACAGCTTTGTTGTCGAGAGTCATCAAATTGCTTTCAAAACAGCTCCAATTGTTCAGAGACCAATCAACAGCACCGCAGTCTAATTTCTTTCCTTCATATTTTCTAATTCAACAATTCATACTCTATTTTTGCTTTGCATTTAACAGATTTTTGAATTGGCTTGGCACCTTTGTCACAAAACAGTTCACAAAACACTCAAAACCCTTGATAATTTTACAAACATGACTGTAGAGTTTTATTTTCATGCAAAATGCAAACCCACATCAACAAACATTATACAAACATCTACAAACTAAGGTCTATCCTCTCAAAATACTTAACCAAGCTGTCAACTCCATATAATTTTGCAAAGCTAATAAGACCTGTAGAGAAATGAAAGAGCTGATTATTTATAACAGTAAACATGTTTGAGGTTTCCCTTGAAACAAATCTTTATTTCTTGTGTTGAACAACAATTATTCCTCCTTTCACCATCACTGAAATATTACAATTTAAATGATCTCCAAAATGTTCAGACATTTTACTGATTATAAAACAAAATATTGCATAAAAAAATCATAGATAAAATTCCAAATTGTAGAAAATAGTTTTTGATAAATATGTTTTATAGCTAACTGGTATTCCTGTGTGAATATAGTTTAAAGTATGATCTAGTGAGTAGAAGATATGAGTAGTTTTGATGTCAATATTTGGCTTTTATTAAGATGTTGTCTGAAAAAGAAGGCAACACTTCATTTTGAAACGCAGTTTGACTGTTTTGCAAAATGAGTCTGTTTTGATGTGTAAAGTGTTTTGAGGGCATGAACTTTAGATGAATATTATACATCAACAGAGAAAAAACTTTAATATGCAAAATTCTTGTTTTGCTTCATGAGATGGGAGCACTGGGAATTTTGTAGTGTTTTGGTCATGTACAAATGGGCTCAGAATTCATGAATCGTAATGTGAAAGTGAGCATGCTTTGATTTATGTATTCAGCACCTGAAGTGTGCATCCTGCATGAGGCCACTTATTCCTGCATGTAACTCCAGGGTTGAAACCACTGGAGTGCACTGCTTATGTAAGAAACAACTTAATCACCACTGAGCTGTGCTTAACTGAAGGTCTAAACCAGGCCCTCAATGTATTGAGTAATAAAATGTCATAACAGTATATCATCTGAGTTTCCCAGGTATGTGTACAGTTTATCCTAGTTATTGCTGGTTCAAATTTGCATGGAGCATATCTAGACATCTGTCGCAACTTCATACACTACTCACAAAAAGTTAGGGATATTCGGCTTTCGGGTGAAATTTATGGAAAATTTAAAAAGTTCACGCTACAGTGATATTATATCATGAAAGTAGGGCATTTAAGTAGAAGCATACACTGGTGATTTCCTCATCTCAAACAATTTCTTGAAACAAAAGCCAACAACAGTGGTGGATATACCACAACAAAAAATGTCAGTGTCAATAACTTGTCATGTGCCCTTGAGCATCAATTACAGTTTGACAACGACGTCTCATGCTGTTCACAAGTCGACTTATTGTCTGCTGAGGCATGGCATCCCACTCTTCTTGAAGGGCGGCCCTCAGGACATTGAGGTTCTGGGGTACAGAGCTCCGAGCCTCTACACGGCGACTCAGCTGATCCCATAGGTTTTCTATGGGATGCAGGTCTGGAGAAAGTGCAGGCCACTCCATTTGAGGTACCCCAGTCTCCAGCAGCCGTTCCCTAATGATACGACCTCGATGAGCTGGAGCATCAAACACCTGATGTGAATTTTGCTGTTAAACTCCTTGTTAGAGAACAGCAACGACCTCGATGAGCTGGAGCATCAAACACCTGATGTGAATTTTGCTGTTAAACTCCTTGTTAGAGAACAGCAACTTGTGCAAAAAGTACTGAAACATTGAACAGTTGGACATGTGCATTCAAAAGTTTACAGAAGGTCGCATTAAGTTCACCTGTAAAGGTTATAATGCATTTTAGGTTCATCCTGAAATTTCACCCGAAAGTAGTGTATAATAATGAAGCTTGCATATAAAAAAATGATGTTTTCACAAATTCACCCACAAAAAGTTGGGGTTTAATAAACAGCAATCTTGATAGTTGACTTGACAGAGTTTATGTACTGCTGAGCGCGGTCTACCCCAGTGGTTTGGGTGTAAATTACAGTGATACCAAATGGTAATAGAAGCCAAACAGGTTAGTAGATTTTTTGGTTTTTCACTCTACTGTTGGCCCATTTATTTTGATTTCTGAGTGTCTATTTTGATTTCTGAGTGATATTTCAGCATGTTCAAATAGAGTCTTGTGATAGTAATATTTAGGGTTGGGAATGCAGGTGGTCTGAAGAACAGAAAGTTACTATGGCAGGAGGGAGTTTCCAATGATTTTTAAGGTAGTTACAGCAGATAGAGTACTAGTAAATGCAAATCTGTGCAACCACTGGATTATCATAATAGCCCTTCTGCATTTCATTCACAGTAAATATACCCCATTATCAGTTTTCATTCATTTCCATCTAGGGTGATCAGATGGGACAGTCCCAAATTATGAGCAGTTGTCCCAAATCCCAAATCCTGTCCTGTTTGTCCCTGAAATTAGACTAAACCTGAGGTTTGATTAGGTATAGCTTGAAAAAAAAAAAAAAATTAAATAGTGGTCGTTGTGAAACATTCTTTTGATGTTGCCGACAGACGGGCTCTGTTATGTCCTGTAGCCTACATGGATTATGGCTGTTGAAGAGAGCAGAAGCTGCAGTCACGAGGACAGGAAAAGTGTTGCTGCAGGCAGCCACGGAAGAGTGATCTGACATGCACATCACACAGACAGGTGTGACAGGCACCACGCTGATAAAATGAAATGAATTTTATGTAATGGATAATGATTTACACACTGTTACACACAACGCAGTCATTGTGTTTGTTTTTCCTAATGACAGACAGATGACTTCATGTTCATGAACACAAAATAATAAATTTTAGTGTTGAGTTTTGACTTTCACTGTTATTATTTGACACTGAACGTAATGTACTAGACGCCACACCCACCTCGACCATGTCATCGTGGCAACCCCTAACTCCCTGTCCCGAATTTCACCCATTAAATGGTAAATGGACTGCATTTCTATAGCGCTTTTCTAGTCTAATGACCACTCAAAGCGCTTTACAAAGTTTTTGCCTCACATTCACCCATTCACACACACATTCACACACTGATGGCAGAGGCTGCCATGCAAGGCGCCTTGCTGTCCATCAGGAGCGGTGAGGGGTTCAGTATCTTGCTCAAGGACACTTCGGCACACTCTGGATCGAACTGGCAACCCTCCGGTTACTGGACGACCGCTCTACCTCCTGAGCCACGCTGCCCCTGCAGCCACACCGCCCCTGCAAATTCCCAATCTCATATAGTCACCCCATTCTCATCTGGTCACCCAATTCCCATCATTTACCCTGTTGTATTAACTGACATTATGATTGTTTATTTTCTTCCCAAACCATGAGTCCATAAGCTTTATTGTTAAGCAGAAGTGAAGCTACATGATTAACCTGCCACTGCATCCAGAAGTGGCCTGGGTTTGGACAATCCACTGCACATCATATACCTGTACACCTTCCCACATTAGTTCAGTTTTTATGGGTCTTACCTAGACACCTGGTCTCTGCACCACTCCACAGCCCGTTAGCGCCACACTCTCTGACATGTGACCCCACCAGTGTGTAACCATGGTTACACATAAAGATTGCGGTAGCTCCAAAAGTGGTCAACGTCCCCAGTTTGGTACCAAAGGGTGGAGAAGGAAGCTCGCCACAGGAGATGACTAATTAACAAAACAAATCACAGGATCACGTTATTATTGATAGACAACATGCAGTTAAAAATGGCAACATTCTGGCTCGACTGGTGTAAGTACAGCCTTCAGTGTTTTGTAAAGTCTTGGTAGAAACTAAAATGGTGGATCATAAAATGCTGTGAGAAGCTGATGGCTATGAAAACCTATTTTTTTTTTTTTTTGGAAAGATTTTTGAAACCTGTGAAAATGCTCCCAGGTCACTGCAATGTAACTGGTTGAATAAGATACTTAAGGCTGGAAGATTAGCAGACTAAATTTAAACAGGGTAAATATTGTTTGGTTAGCCCATACAATATCTGGTTAATACCAAATTTGGGTCAGACAAATTATTTTAAAATATCCTCAGAGACAAAGTTTGAAAACCACCTGCCAACTTTAAGCATAAAGAGTTCCTGTGTATCACTTCTGGCATTGAAGTCTTATTTTTACTCTTTGCGATGTTGCCAAATCCTTCTAAGCTGCTGCAATGTAAGTTAGGTCAATTGAAATAGTGGATTGTGAAAAAAATAAAAAAAAAATAAATTGAAAATGTGGAGAGATAAAGTTTGCAAACCATTGGTTTCATGTAAGATAGAGAGTTGAATTTTTAATCATTTTTAAACTATCTTTAAGTGTACACATTCAGTTTTTTTTTTTTCTTTTTCCAAAGGAACATCATATATTATGCAACATTAAGAAATTCTGATGCCTATTGGAAAGTTTTCAAAGTCATGATGTTCTCTGACAGCTCGCCTTTATGAAATAAGTTGCAAAGGCATACTGCAGAGTAACACTGGGTGAGATAAGCAAATCCTCCACTATGGCCCACATATAGGCTACTTCATGTTACTGGTTATATTCTTTTTACCTGGTTATCTTTGTCCCAAGACACTGCAGTGGTTAAGAACCTGACACATTTGGAAGAACGTGTAACCCTGCTAATTGATTTCAGTAAAGAAACAAAATACTAAGGGATGCACATAAACATATGCCTAAGTAAATAAATGTGTGGATACACTATATGTGTGTGTGTGTGTGTGTTTGTGTGTGTGTGTGTGTGTGTGTGTGTGTGTGTGTGTGTGTGTGTGTGTGTGTGTGAAATCCCATTCACAATCCACACCCTTCCACCAAACAAAACTGCCTTTCCCTCCCTAACTGATCTCCTGTTGGTTTATGCATTTGAAACACGTCCCTTTACAGCTTTCCGTTGTAAGAGCAAATACAATAAATAAAGGCTGTCAAACGCTATTTCATTGTGTATTTTACTCAATGTACTATTGCTTTCAACAAATGAAGCTACTTCTACCACAACAGCTAATAACTAACATCTCCAACTGTTAGCCACCTCACAGGTGGGCCCATGATCTTTGAACAACAGATTATTCAAAACAGACTGTGCCAGTAATCAAAATGTAGATGTATTGTCAAGCAGCCGTAGCCAATATATGATGTTTTGCATGCAATGTATGTGGGTCTATGTGTTGGAACAAATGTGTGTGTTTATGTGTTTTACTCGTGTGTATTGCTGATTTCCCTGAACCCCTCATGAATGTAATTGACCATTTCAGTTAATCGTTATCACATGAGGAATGAAGTGGTTTTGACACTGAAGTTGAACTTGTGCGGAGTCGAGTTGACAGCCTAACCAGTCAACAAGAAGCCCTAAGTAGTATTGCCTAAAGCACTTCATTAAATGGCTAACTTATATTTGTGCAGCTTCTCTCCTGTCATTTCCTGTCATATCACACTGAGGGTGTGTGTGTGTCTGCTCCATTTAACAGGAATCAAATGCAAGCAAAATTTCATCACGAGCCCTGAGAGAAGTTCACAACACAGAATATCATGGTGAAGTTTGATCATGTCTGTCAGATGAGAAGGTATTACACTGTAGTGATTTTATTAAAAAATAAATAAATAAATAAAATTGAAGCCAAAGCAAATTAAATTTGGTGAAAAATACTGAAGTGGTTTTTATTTTGATGCTTTTTGGTTTCTTTTTGTTGAAGTGGACAGACATACAGTAAGTCTGTGAAGATTCGCAGTCATAGTATTTCAAGAAGTAAGTCATCAACTGGATTTATTGTTTTTCTGGAAGATATTTCCACCACTCGTCCAAGTGGCTTCATCACTTTCATCAGTTCTGTTGCAGGATGGCATTGTAAGCTGCTGATAGCTGATGTCTCCTCTGTTCAGGGATGGCTGTTTGAACTTGAAACAGATGGCCTTTTCCACTCCTCTTTCAAACCATCTATCCTCCCTGTCCAGAATGTGTACCTTGTTGTCACCAAAGGGTACACTCCTTTTAACACCTCAATTCGCCTGTGACTTACTACTTTTAGAGACAGAGAGACATAACATATTCTATAGATAATGGGCTCTTGGGTACATTAATACTTACTCTTGCATGCTGCTGGATCCTCTGCCCCCTCCCAAGTCCCGTTGGCAAGGCAACGCAGTGTTCGATGCCCGACCCCCAAATAGTATCCTGCTGCGCATTCCAACATCACCATGGAACCAAACTCTCCCAACAAACCAGAGAGCAGGCGGTAGGTCATGTGATCTGACAGCACACCTTCAATGCTGGGGCAGTGGATTGCTGGAGCAATAGAATAAAACAAAATAACATATGGATTCATTGTTAGGGTAGACATCCCTTGGTAAATGTTTCTTAAAAAATATTCAACAAATATTAAGAGTTCAACTCTAAACCCACTGGATCTAATCTTGTTAAGGTCAGTATAGTTTTATAGATCAAATTTTTTGATTAGTTGAGAGATTACACATGTATAAAGCCTAAAACTGGAATTGCACTATGATACCCGTAGGTATTTTGGACTGAAGACATTTTTTTCACTGTCATATTAATTGGCTGAGCTACTGCTCCATAGACAGTGTGTGACAGTTAAATATGTATTTTGAGGCTGCAAAACCTTTGTTTAGATTTTTTTTAATGTGTAAGTCATACTCTTGTGGACAGGGGCTTTACTGCCTTTTAGTGATAGTTACATGCCAAAAAAAAGCACAATGATGATATGTAAACCTACGTAGACATCTGGGGGGTGAGGCAGCATTACTCCAGGTGCTGTCTTCCAAGCACACTGCTGTCATGGTAACACCTGGGTCCAGGTGGTATCCGTGGTTACAGTGGTAGGTCACCTGGCTACCAACGGTGTACTGGTAACCATGGAAGCTGCCATTGCCTGGTGACTGAGGGATTCCGCATGAGATGGCTGCCAATCAAAAAGAGAGGGTTGTTGATGGAGAAATTCTCTCAAACCTCCTGGCAACTTTTCCAATGACTATTTATCCAGGGAATGTTGACTGACTTCTGCATACCCATACTACAAAAGTAAACAACAGTAACTACCTCTGTTGCTGCTTTTTAACTTTATAAAACAGCAAACAAATTATGCCCATTCACACCAGGGAGCTGCACAGTGTACCCACAATGTTCTACTGTTGGCCCCTGAGCACCGGTGTACACAAACCAACAAGAACTGCTGTTAAACATGAAGGAAAAAAGACAGAAAGAAAGCCAAAGTTTGTTGGTGTGTGAGTGTTTGTACCTTGACATAAAGGGGCAGGTTTGTCCCAGTGGTAAAGCCCATTGGGGTGCAGCCTGCAGGTGGCATTGCTAGCGCCTACCAGACGGTAACCACGGTTACAGTAGAACTGTAGCCTGCTACCTGGACGGAGTTTAGTGCGGTTGACCACACCCCCGTTCACTGGGGGATCGCTGATGCTGCAGTAGGCAGCTGCAGAGAGAGGGAAACAAAGACAGAGGCACAGACAAAGACAAAGGAATTGACAGATGAGTTACTCTCAGGTCACTGTTTACTGCAAACTCCAGCAACTAGCAGTTTAAATCTACTCATTCAGTATGACCTAAACTAAGAATCATTGCCTCACAAGGAACAACTGGCATTATGGCTAGTGACAAAGTCAAGCATGCAGTGGAATCAACACATAATTCAGAGACCAGTTGACAATCAACAGAGCCATATATTTTATAAACACTCACAAATTAAGTTTGTGACACATAAGAATGCAAAGATGCAGATTTCTTTTTCTTTCTCAAGCTATAATAAAGTCACAACTGATAGAGCATGGAGATCAATCTAAATGTCCACCCGAATATGCTGCAATGAGTCTGTTTCTCTCCCCTTCCTGTGCCAGCCTTCAGCTCTTTCTGCTTCTGTATACTCATTGGTGGAGTGACCTTTCCACTCCAGTCAGGATAGAGTCACTCCATAATTTCTACTGTTGGCAGAGAACATATCTCTTCAAGAGTTGTACCTCACACAAACCTCTCTCCACTGACTCTCGTGTCCCCTCTTAATTGCTCTCAAATAAATCCTCTCTACCTGCATCACTCTCTCGAACATGATCATTCTGACAACAGTATGTCAACAGTATACTATTAGAATGACCCTCAAACCCACTACTATTGGTTGTTTACACTGTCATTTTAATTATATGAGGGGTTCTTTAATGTTTCTGTCAAGGACTTCCTTATACACATGCATTAAGGACATGGATATTGTCTCAGGAACCCCCTATGAGAGGACTGTTGTTGTTGATTTGGTAATACATATCACAGTCTATCTTAAACATGGGGTCATAATGTGTGAGAAAGGAACCTAAGATCAGAGTACTCATTCTTATGCATTCGCTATTTGGGAATAATTAAGCTATGGTGAAATTAATCTATTCCTCATTTTAATGGGGAAGGCCCTGGAAGCCCCTAAGGGACACTTGGAGGTCCTCAGACCCCACTTTGAAAACCAATGACCTAGAAACTGAAGCTTATTCTGCTGTTGCACTTATTCTACAGTAAGTTGGATAGAACATCAGCTAAAAGCCAAAACTGTTATATAACTGTAAAGTCTGATTGCTTTCACTTGCAGCATTTGTCTTGCAATAACTTCTGTCCCCAATTAAGTTTAACCAAATGATTATGTTTAATTGTGGAGAATAAAACTTTAGCTTTATTTAGATAATGCACCTAACATTCCTTCCTGCTTTTTGGAGCTGTGCACATCCTTCTGAATACTTTCTAAGCATGAGTTTGGGCTGGGCAGTGTTCCCTGACTCACAATATGCACGCAACAACCCACAAGGCATTGTTTGGTTGCAAAGCCTGGTTTTTAGTTGTCATGGGTGACACAGTACATGCTATAGTTGATTTTTGTCCATAAATTTGACACATTTCTCCGAAATAAGGGTCATACTTTCACTAAGCCATCACTACAAACTCTCATTAAACCTATCCAAAGTTCCACAGTACTTTCTTTTCATAACTAGATTTTACAGAACTTTATCCATTAATTTTTATCAAATGCGCTGCCTTTAATGCTCCTCCTCCTGTCTGTCTGACTTTTTCTTGTCTCATCTGTCTGCGGCTCTCGCTCCACTCCCCACTAGTGAGTGACAACTGTCTCAGCGTCAAGCACCAAGATGCTTGAGTTACATTCCTTTGAGTTACCCTCTCTTCACTTCCTTGTACCTGTTGATCTAACGGTGTGTCTCCCTGTGTTCAGGATTCCCTCGTGCCCTCTGCACAGTCGCTCACCCACACCACGTCTGCCTGCCTGCTTCATCTGCTCACTGGACTGCCAGCTCATCTGCACAGCCTGTCTTCACATTTCCACACCATCTCCCAGGATGGCTTCTCCAACCAGTCAACCATCACCACCCCTCACCACCCACAACCCACAAACAGTCTACAATATATCCTCATATTTTACCTTCAGCCTTGTTGTCTGTGTCTGCTCTTGGGTCCAAAAGAAAACCAAGCCATAACAAAATATTGCTATTATGGACTGTTGGTTATGGGTATTAGTACACTGGCAAAGTATAACAAGTTTAATTTTTGAGAGAACAGCATTTTCTTTGGAGAGTTTTGTATATGTGAAAAAATCAGTCTGACATTCATTTGATAAAAATGTAAGCCACTACAGTAACTGCAAAAAGAGTAGTGTGATACTTTTAAGAAAAACATGATACACTACTGGTTGGATAACGAAACACAAAGGCAATTACTGTGTAATTTAACAGTATGGACACTAATCACATTCACACATTGAAAACTAGTATCGCTGGATTAACCTTTCTAGTCACATAAGCAGCAGTTGCTTCTCCAGACACACTATCAGACATGAAAAGCGGCTCATTCAGTCATTGCCACTTTTATCATGGTAGTTTTTCTCTTAGGTCAAAGATTTCAATTTACTAATTATCTGGGAGTTTTGCCTATTTATCCCCTAAGTGCTTGGGGGGGGGGGGGGGGGGGGGGGGGTAATTATTTTGTCATAATCTTTAACCATTCCTGACAGCTATGAACAAAAATTTCTTCCCCCGGGATCTGAGGAGCTGGTTTATTTTGGCATTGGTTCAGTTCAAGTCAGGAACATTCTCTTTATGAGTTAAAACCATTATTTGACAAATGGCTACACAGTTCAGTTTGGTGGTTCAGGTCCTGTTCCCCGCATGTACCCAAGCGCCATGATAAAGGTTCAGTAGGGATCACAATCAAACCTCCCACAGCAGAATACAGAAAGGAGCATGCTAGACACTCATCATATGCAAAATTTTACAAAAGCATATCACTACAAATACACTGGAAAAATATGACGAGTGATGACTTGCTTGAAAGGACCACCTCTCTTACGGAGCCTGACATGATGACATGACATGATGCAGCAGATCATTAGTTCATGTTTCATATTTGGATCAGCTGACGATTGACTGATGTTGCTCACATTACTGATTAACAAAATCTTTCTTTTGATTTTTGCCCACTTTGGTCCATTTCTCCTACATTTTCCATCCTATTAATGTGAATTTGTTGATAATGTGTTGATTAAAGATAGTTTTATATCAGCTAATTCACCCCCATTCAATTCCAAATAGCACAGAAAACTCTTTTGACGTCTAATGTGGTCAGTGAACAAGAGGCTCGGCTGCCAACTGGTTTTACAAAGTTGCATCATAATGCTACCTTCAGGCTGTAAACATGTACATATAATAGAAGTTCTAATCATCGTAAATTGGAAAGGAGGTCTTTGTTTTTTTAAACCAGAAGAGGCAAGATATCACTATTGAGTAACTGTGTGTCCACGCAATTTCCTTGCAAAAATAAAACTGTCAACTAATATTTAAAATTCTCTACAGCTACATTAAAACCCATTGTCTGTCAATCACAACCCACTCAAACTAATGGACAAACCAAACCAAGATGCTTCAGCCAGTTATAGTCAATAAAAATACACAGGAATTAAAGCTTGATTTTGCAGTTAAAGCTTGAAATTGGCAACCCCTTTTTACTTTACCACATAATATTTGGACACCATTCATTTGAAAATATTACTTTTGAAAAAATGATAAAGACAAGGAAAAAATATAAAATATCTCGCGCATACACACATGCGCGCACGCACGCACGCACGCACGCACGCACGCACGCACGCACGCACGCACGCACACACACACAATTACAGGCAGACCTGAAAAATAGTGATCTAGTGTTGGCAGAGAGTGAGAGAGAGGCATAGGAGTGCAATTTGAAAGTGGAACATGAAGCCACTACTCAAGCAGTGAGGCTATCTTGCCTTTGGAAAGGTCACTGGATACATAAATGTGTTACAATTAATAACAGTGGCACCAAAGTCATTTCACAGCAACAGCAAGCATGAGGACTAAAAAGAATGATAAGAAAGTTACACAGCAGTGAGTGTGGTACAGTGGTATAGCTGTTTCCTACAGACTGCAGCTGCTATTGACTGCAACCGACACCGTGGGAAAAAGGGATTACCAATATTTCAGACATTGCTGCTCACTGATTCTTGAGAATTTGGATAAATCATGTCCCATTAAGAAAAATGCTATTTCTGCTGGAAATTTACAACATTTTAATGAATAAAAAGAATCAAGGGCATAATCAGGGGGTCCTTTGCACATTTGTAAGGTTTTTTCATAGGTTTATTTTTAATTTGTATTAATTTAATGATTATATGTTGGCCCATGCCCTACAAAACCAGTTGTGCTCGGATAGGAGATAATCATTTCAACTTGATTAAAACTAGTGGTGTCAAGAGATTAAAAAAATTGAGAGATTAATTAATTATGATCTGTAATTAATTGATCTAATTAATCTCTTTTTTAATCTCACCTAAAATTGCTGAGAAAAGCCCTGAACTTGAGGTATTTCCCTTTAAATTCATTACATTATTGTAGCAGATCAGTCCGATGCGGGTCGGGGGGACAACCCCTCTTTCTCAAGACCCTTTTTTAAAAAAAAAAAAAAAAAAAAAAAAAAAAAATTATATGGACAAAATCTTGTTTGAATAAAAAAGCCACTGGTCAGCATCAGGCGAGCCGGCCGCGGCACCGGGTCTGGTCTGCCGGATCTGACAAGTGAGCGGCGCACACATAGCCTACTGCCATATCAATTTTTGTTCATACGCGGCTGCAATGACTGCGCAATGCGGCCATTCGCCGGTAATCGCGGCATCAGGCGAGCCTACCTACTGGTTTACATATGCACAATACATGTGTATTTGCTTAGACCCCCAATATTAGACGAGGGCATTTTTTCAGGGCATTTTCAATGGAAAAATTATCGTCTTATATTCGGATGAATACGGTAATGTATTAACTTCGATCACGCAAACTTTTCTTCCACCTCCTCTCCTCTCCTCCACAGTCAGACACACACACACACGAGTCGTGACACCCCCTCCTCAACATGCGCTGCCTGTTTACAACGGACTCGGACTGTTGGGGCGGGTGTTAATCAAAACAAACCAATCATGTCTTGACCTCTTCACAGGTTGCTGGCCTCTGATTGGCCTGGCCTGTCTCTCTGACTTAAAAAAAAAAAAAAAAAAAAAGATCAGACTGGTGAGGCCAGCCGGACCGGACCGACAGCTGATTGGCCTGGCCGGCGACCTGTTTAAAAAAAAAAAAAAAAAAAAAAAAAGACGGGCAGACCACCGGGCCAGTGACATGCCGGCACAAACACAATGACAGCCAATCAATGTCCACTTCAGGGTGTGACTGACCATTGTTTTCCACCCCCAACAACTTAAGCACAGGAAGCCCAACGCCTACAAACCGATTTCATAAAAAGTAAAATTAGAGATTAAAAATTAGATTAACTCGATTAAAAAACATAACGCGCTAAATATGACTGTAATTAATTAATCTCAATTAACGCGATAATTTGACACCACTAATTAAAACAACAAAAAGTAATAATTGCATTGAATAATATCTTTACCACATGAAAGAGTACATCATAATATGTATTAAAAACTACAAACGATGGGTTTTGAACAATATTTACTATTATTTTGTGGTTGCTCAAAATGTGTCCCAGATATTCGTCACCACCGTCAGATATTTATTTAAAAAATAATAATAATAAAACTACAAGGTCAACTACATTCCTGAGGAGCCCTTTTCAAACCTTCAGCTCTACTGCACGCTTCAAGACCACTCAGGCTCCTGGAAGTTTTCTATTTTCTCTTAAATCTCTTCATATTTTGGGACACTGCTACTGTCACAACCATAAATTTTCAACACCGTCACTTCTGTATAAAAAATATTAAATTAGATTATGGAATAAATGTATACTTTTTAAGAAGAGGTCTGATGCAGGTAGCAACAGGGTGAAAACAAGCTGGCTAATGTGAACAACTCATGCTTATCATGTGAAAGAGTAGGTTTTTGTCACCACCGTCAGATTAGTGTCACCACCGTCAGAGGCAGTTATATTGGTTTTAAATGAATATGCTTACAATATGTTTCTTTGGTGCTGTTGAGTTATTAAAGTAATAGTCTCTTTAATACAAAAATATGTTTTTCAAATTAAAAAAAAAAACATTACGGTGACGGTGTTGACGAAAACAAAGTAGCCTAATAACTGGAAAAACCTATTTTATGAAAAAAATGCAAAATGAGGAGGTTGCACCGGTACATTGCTGAACAGCCAAGACCTTGGCCTATAATGATATACCTTCAGATTTTGTAATTTAACACATTTTTTTTTTCAAAATTAAAACCTGTTTTATCCAAATTCCCAAGAATCAGTGTGCTGATATTGTAACACAAACAATTTTTTAAAAGCACAAACTGGATATAGAGAACCAGCAGAAAGACTCACTCACTTCTGACACATTCCATTCACCACTGAATGCAACTGTAAGCAAGAGTTTGTGTTTTCTGCTTTATATTGTCTTCGCAGCATGAAATTCATGATTGAAGGCCAACTGGGAAACCCAATATAGCAAAGCTAATGGAACACATGGCGACAACATGGCAAGGACAGCAAAAAGAAATAATGTTGATGCGGTGCTAAATGGTAAATGGACTGCAGTGCTTTTCTAATCCAATGACTTCTCAAAACACTTTGCAATGTGTGTCTCACTTTCATGCATTCACAATATATTCATAAACTGATGGTGGAAACTTCCATGGAGGGCACGAACTTGCAGCGTTCAGGGTTTTTCCTGCATAGAGAATTTGGTGGAGGCTGCCACCGCCAAATTTACTTACTTAATTTTGAAGGGTGCTTTTAACACTAACATGCCTCACACTGTCAGAATCTCTGTAATTTCTGTCACTTGTGACTGCAATTGTGGCACGCAACCACCCTTATCGCACATGGTGGTGGCAGTGGTGCTGTGTCGTAATCAGCACACAAACTGGCGCTACCAAAGCAGCCAATGAAGGAGAGTCTTCCACTTTGGTGGTTGCAATGGTGGCAACTTAATTCTTTGTGGCTGAAACAGGTGTTTCTTTTGCATCCAAGCATGTCCAATTCTGAAATTAGCATTACTGCATCAGGGTAAGCTAATGTTTTCAGTTTTGCTTTAAAATGATACTTACCATTTTTAATCATATAAGTACAACTCCTAAAATAATTGCTTGTAAAACATGTTTGCTTGAGCCAGTTGAAGGCACAGCACAGGAGCACTTGCAAGCCCATTATCAGGTACCACCATTGCCTCATTTTGAGCTAAGAAAATCCCTGGTGGTGGAAGGAGTATAACAAATTGCTACTCAAGTAAAGGTATTGTTACTTGTTGATGTTTTACTTAAGTTCTGCTGTAAAAATCTACTGAAGTAAAAGTAAAAAGTAGCTCGTTTAAAATGTAAACAGAGTAAAAGTTACTGAGTTCCTCTTTTAAAACATCTACTCAGGTGTGATCTTTTCCATGCAGTTACAAAAGGAGGAGAGAACATGCTTCAAACTGCAGTCTTTTAAAGGTGCATTCTGCAAAAATGTAAAGGGTTGACTGAAGTGAGGAACCTGTAGACTCAACTTACAAATGTGGAATAAGCATACAATTTATGCTTGAGTCGACTTGGTTCTCATCGTCAGCCCAAATCACTGATAATATACCCATTTTTCGACACTTATTCCACATTTTTGCCAGCTGAGTCGAAACTGTCCTTACTTCTACCGACCATCTGCAATTTTTCATAGTGGCACCTTTCATTCAAAATTTGGAAATGAAAAAAAGTAGAGCCAACAAATTAGAACCAGACTCCTCCTCTCATCTTTGCTGACCGTTCATTGTAAAAGGAGGTTCCACGATCTGTCACTGATCATTTGTTCCCTGTAATGGATATGATTTAAAGAGCATATTGCAGGTTAAATTTTTTACAAAATTTATACGTAACATTGTGTGAAAATGACCACGTGAAAGGTTAATGCAGGATTTCATATGTTTTACAAGATATTAGGGCACATATTCAGAGGAAAAAGTGGCCGTTTTGAGCAAAGCTCCTAAAAACGCTCTTTTTTTCAACATGGCGTCATATGACGTAACAAGAGGGAGTCGGTCTCCTCAGCTCTGCTCCAGCTCAGTGCGCAGCAGTAGGTGGTAGTGAGTCTGAGCGGTCTTAGTCTAATGAGTTGGTCTGTTTTCAGTAGTTTTACATAGCATTCATTTATCATCATCATGGTAAATTATTGTGTTTGTGCTGGCTGCACAAACTCCAACCTGTCAGGACGTCGGCTCCACCGTTTTCGAGGAGAGAAATTCAGTGCGACCATAAATGACAGCAAAACACAGTAGACGCTCACACTGAGCCTAAATGAAACAAGTTCACATAAATTAGATAAATAACATAAATAAACAGGCCCTATTGCGTTTTGCTGTCATTTATGATTGAGCTGAGTTTCTCTCCTCTCCTCTGTTTGACCGCGGGCAGAGCTGAGCGCTCCGAGCTGAGCGAAGCAGAGCAGAGACAGTGAACCGGGTTGGGTTGACAACAACTACACTCGTTACTTTACTGTAAAGGGCTGCTCACACAGGGCAGTCACATTACCTAAAGCGATCGCCCCGGGAACGCACGTCATGACGTTGAAAAACGACAACAGGCATGGTCCGATGTCATCATAAATCAATATAGTTCAAATACATTCATCATGTCTTCCTTTTAGCTAAAAGACGTTTTTGTTTCTCTTAATCAGACATGGGATGTTTATTTACCTTGACAGTTTCGGAGGTAACTTCCTCCTTCTTCAGAAAGCGTCCGACTGACAGCCGGAGCGGCACCTGTCAGATCCGGTAGACCGGGTGCCGCGGACCGGGGGAGCGCGGTGCCGGAGCGGCATGTCAGCTGGCTGCTACTTTAAACCGGGTGGTGGCGCACACCGGCCGGCCCACCTGATGCGAGCCGGCACCGCGCCCACCCGGTCAGGTCTGCCGGATCTGACAGGTGCGCGGCGCACACAGACTACCATAACAACTTTTGTTTATACGCGGTTGCAGCAGCATGACAGCGACAGACAACAAGGCGGGGGCTTTAAAATCAGTTTATCGTTTATCAGGAAGCTGTTTATCTCTCTCTCTCTCCTGCGGTACCGGTAAAGCACTATACGACCCAGTGTGGAGTTATAGGATGCAGTGCGAAATACGACTGATAGAAGCTCATTAGTTTCCGTTATAGGTAAGTATCAATACTCCTGCTAGATGATCATTACTAGTTATAGCCTGATACGTGATAGCAAACTTTACAGTGTTGTGATGTGAACACAGTGTTAGATAACGCTTGCTAACGTTCATAGATAAATGCTTATATATCTACAAGCTAACCCTGGTCACTGACCAACACACCTGCCCAGTCCTCCGCTGGTTCTCCTCGCAGCACAGCTGAATCTCTCTCTGTCCGTTATTTCTTCTGACTCTGGTCTGTTCCTGGTCTCTTTGACACCTTACAGGCTCGTAATTATAAGGCTGTGCTCCGTCATATTGATATGAATACACATTCACAGCCTCTTCAGTGTCACAACTAGCATTAAGATCCATTATATTCCTATTGTTCAAACTGACCGCACTCCCTCTTCCTACGTCACTTCCGGTTTAGCTTTTTCAGATGCGGAAGTAAAATTCTGCCACAAAAACAACTCCAGAGGTCACTGTAGAATATATAAATGCATATTTCAATGAAAATTCAGTTCCCACATCATTTTCCTACACATTGATTCACTGGGGTCTCCAACCTGCAATATGCTCTTTAACATGCAGTGAAGTACAATACTCAAGCAAAAATGCAGGTAAAAGTAAAACTGTTAACTTTAAAGAAGATATAAAAAACAGAAACATGAGTAAATGTAATTAACTACTACCACCTCTGACAACCTATTCATCAAGACCAGAAAGGGGTTCAGTGTTCTGTATAACACTTCAGAAAGCAACCAAGAGGAGCCAGGGACCAAACCAGGAACCCTCCTCTAACTAGACACCTGCTCTACTTCCTGACATCTGCCACCTTGTAATAACTGATAAACTTGCCAGTATTCATGATTTTTTTCACCACGCTACAAGCCCTGTCACAACTGTCAACCACACCAAAGACTAGCTGATTTTACTGTCAAAATAGGCTGTCAGACAGAACTCTATACTACTCTGAGTTCTCTGTAAGGTGCCATGTGGTGCCAAATTACAGTGAAGTCATAGCCAAATGGTAATACTCTCCAGTACTGATGACAACAAATACTACTACAGTGCTGCAAAGAAGCTGTAAACTCATTTGAGACTAATTATAAAATGAACAAATCTGATTTTCTGATTCCATTCTCTTTTCATATTAACCTGATACATTATAAATGTCTTTCTAAATGATAATGGCTCTGGAACAGGGAGCCTTCATGTATCTATTGATTTTCATGAGGGAAAGAGGTTGAGGTTTTGTTATTTGTACTTGTGACCAGTGTTGGGACCAATTACTCACAAAACTAATAAGTTACAATTACTAATTACTTCTGTAAAAAAGTAATTTTGATTACTACTCAATTACTGCTGCAGAAGAGTAATTCAATTACTGGGGAAAGTAATTTTTATGATTACTTTTTTTCTTTTCTTAAATGCTCTTATTAATGCACATATTTTTGCGTTGCTGTTGCAGTGTGGACATTGCTGTCAAATTTCATATATCATTGTCAGTGTTGGGCACGCTACTTTGAAAAAGTAATTCATTTTAGTTTAGAGTAGTGATACCCGCTTGTCCGGGTGGGGAATTGAACCCCTGGTCCTCTGTATGGCAGGCGGAGATACTATCCGCTCTGCCATCGGAGAATACGACACATCTTGTAATTTGTGCTCAGTCATTCTCCATGCATGTTGATATGTTACGAAAAACTGCAAAGTCTGACCGGTTTGAAAATTGACACACCGCTTTTTCTCCACAAGACGCTCACTTTTCGAATAGGATAGTAAAATAATAATAATAAGTATTAGTGGTAAGTAACGGCAAGTAACGGCGGATTTTATTGTCAGTAACGGTAACGGCGTTATAACGGGGGAAACAGTAATTTCTTTGATTACTCGTTACTGATAAAAGTAACGCCGTTAGTAACGCCGCTACTTTGTAACGCCGTTACTCCCATCACTGCTTGTGACATATCAGTCTAGCCAACATTACTTCACAAGTTGCTTCAAAACAGAAGGGTGAGCAAAAATCCATGCTTGTGAAAGCAGGAATTACAGAGGGGACAGCTGACATTCCTGTTATTGTGGAGAACCACTCCCTTCATTTGCCTCCAGACACCGAAGCTACCGTTCTTTTTCCCTGTCATGCAAATAGTGCATATTTAAATTTCATGTTGAATTTAAAATGGAGACAGAGAAAGAGAAAGAAAGTGACAGGCAACAGGCAGCCAGACACTAGAATTGTGTCTTGAAGCCATTAGTAGCATGGTTGTTAGGCTGATGTCGTCAGACATACAGACAGATAGATACAGCAATAAACAGAATAGCTGATACCTGAATATCATATCTGGAATATATATACATATATGAATATATTCACTGAGTTACATATTCAGCAGATGATCTTTGACAAACAGGCAGACAGACAGACTGATGCAGAACGACAGACAAACAGAACGACATGTACCTGTGTATCGTATCTTGAACCCTCTCTTGTTAGTTGCATGGTCGGTGGACCAGCGAAGGTACAGTTGGTTTGTTTTCGATGTGAAGTTCAGTTGAGACGAATGGTTTCCACTCAGAGCCACCAACAGCGGGCTCTGTCCTGAAGATCCTGCAGAAACAAGCCAATAGGACGTATGAACTGCAATGTGTGTGTGTGTGTGTTTTTGTTGGTGGGGCTTATTATCAAGCAAAACACTTTATTCAGGATGCTTTTTATTGGTTGCCATACATGTCACTTACACAGAGTCCAAACCCCAAGCTATGGTCTGCAGAATACAACAGGTGGTGATACCACCCTCAACCAAAGACCAGCCAATAGCAGATGGTCAATTCAGAATCCTACTTTTTCACCATTAGACATCAGGCTTTACTCTGATTTGGGTTTGGTGTTTGGTTACTCTTTAAGTTCATATGGAAAATTACCTGAGGACGTCTAAGTTGTTTTTTAAAAAAATATTTTTGATGTAAAGCGTGGCACTCAACATATTGGTCATATGAAACGTCTATCTCCAAAATGCAATATAAACATCATCTGGAATCCATCATTCTGACACAACTGTCCCAGTGATCCAGTGACCCAGTGATCTGTAAGTTACAACTCCCTTAAAATTAGAGCTATTAACTATTTTGTATTGTGTTCTGTGTGTACTGTGTTCAAGGCGTATATACAGTTGAAACCAGAAGTTCACATACACTGCATAAAAAGACACATAACCTTTTTTTTCTCACTGTCTGACCTTAAATCAGACTAAAATTTTCCTGTTTTAGGTCAGTTAGGATTACCAAAATTATTTCTAATTGCTAAATGACAGAATAATGAGAGACAGAATTTTTGAGAGAATTTTTTATTACTTTCCTCAAAGTCACAAGTTTACATACACTTAGATTACTATGCCCTTAAACAATTTGGAAAAGCCCAGATGATGATGTCATGGTTTTGGAAGCTTTTGATAGGGTAATTGACAACATGTGAGTTAATTGGAGGCACACCTGTGGATGTATTTTAAGTCACACCTCAAACACACTGCTTCCTTGTATGCCATCATGGGAAAATCAAAAGAAATCAGCCAAGATATCGGGAAGAGAATTGTGGACCTCCACAAGTCTGGTTCATCCTTGGGTACAATTTCCAGATGCCTGAAGGTGCCACGTTCATCTGTTCAAACAATTATACGCAAGTATAAACAACATGGGAATGTCCAGCCATCATACCGCTCAGGAAGGAGACGGGTTCTGTGTCCCAGAGATGAAAGTGTTTTGGTGCAAAATGTGCGTATCAACCCCAGAACAAAAGCGAAAGACCTTGTGAAGATGCTGGCTGAAGCTGGTAAGAAAGTGTCATTATCCAAAGTGAAACGAGTTCTGTACCGACATGGGCTGAAAGGCCACTCAGCGAGGAAAAAGCCATTATTCCAAAAGCAGCATAAAAAAGCCAGATAACAGTTTGCCCATGCACACAGGGACAAAGACCTTAATTTTTGGAGACATATCCTCTGGTCTGATGAAGCTAAAATCGAACTGTTTGGCCATAATGACCATCGTTACATTTGGAGGAAAAAGGGGGAAGCTTGCAAGCCTGAGAACACCATCCCAACTGTGAAATACGGGGGTGGCAGCATCATGTTGTGGGGTTGTTTTGCTGCAGGAGGGACTGGTGCACTTCACAAAATAGATGGCATCATGAGGAAAGAACATTATGTGGAAATATTGAAGCAACATCTCAAGACATCAGCCAGGAAGTTAAAGCTTGGGCACAAATGGGTCTTCCAAATGGACAATGACCCTAAGCATACTGCCAAATTGGTTACAAAGTGGCTTAAGGACAACAAAGTCAATGTTTTCGAGTGGCCATCACAAAGCCCTGATCTCAATCCCATAGAAAATTTGTGGGCAGAGCTGAAAAGGTGTGTGCGAGCAAGGTGGCCTACAAGCCTGACTCAGTTACACCAGTTCTGTCAGGAGGAATGGGCCAAAATTCCAGAAAACTATTGTGAGAAGCTTGTGGAAGGATACCCAAGATGTTTGACCCAAGTCATACAGTTTAAAGGCAATGCTACCAAATACTAAGTAAATGTATGTAAACTTGTGACTTTGAAGAAAGTAATAAAAAATTCTCTAAAAAATTCTGTCTCTCATTATTCTGTCATTTAGCAAATAGAAATAATTTTGGTAATCCTAACTGACCTAAAACAGGAAAAGTTTAGTCTGATTTAAGGTCAGACAGTGAGAAAAAAAAGGTTATGTGTCTTTTTATGCAGTGTATGTAAACTTCTGGTTTCAACTGTATGTCATTATTAAATCTTCATCAGTATACATAAAAAATATAAAAAACAAAAACATAAAAAATAAGAAAAAGAACATTCCTGTATGTATATATGACTGTGCGAGAGGAAGGGGGCATAAATAAAGTGAAAAAGTACACGTACCATCAAAAATTTCGAGTTCATCAAACTGTTTCTCACTGTGGAACAGCTCAACATAGATATTGATTGTGTAGCCTGTCAAACAAGAACAAATTTATTTAGCATGGCATCAAAAAAAAAACAGCATATTGTAAAAAAAAAATAAAATAAAATAAAATAAAATAATAAAGTTACACACAAAACACATGCACTAAGGCACACACACTCAGCCAAGTAAATATGAAAACAATGTTTTTGTGCATTTTGTTTTCTGTCCACATTGGAACACAATGTGACATAAAGCAGTGGCATCTACTCCACTAAGCAGAATAGAGTTAAACTAAACAGTTTTCGGCAGTTTGGGCTTTTTGGCCTAAATTGATTTCGCCAGCATTGAAATGATATCGCTTTCATCTTCGACAGCCAAAAGCAGGTCTTAGCACAAGCAATATGTGCTGTGCTGTTTACTGGTGTTAGCTGACAGAGGCGCAGTGGCACAGGCCTCTCCAAAATCATATGAACCCCTTCATCAATGATCCACAGTGATAAAAATTATCAAACCAAGAGAAACGACTTGTACATGCAAACTGTTTATTTAATTAAGGCGATAATACCAGTAGAGCTTGTATTATTGCCTTAAACATCTTTTCGGCCTACTTGGTTAGATTAAGGGCTGATTCTTACCAGTATCTGTCCTCTACAGCTGCCTATGGGATGTATGACAGATGTAGTATCAAATTGCCACACAATTACGCACGTTATCTGCGGTGGATACCATAAGTTTATACAGTGGAAAATCAATGGTCTCTCCGCATCTTCCAAAATCTCCACGTTACCAGGCGCAGCTGCTTGAATCTTCTCCTTTATAACTGGTCTGCCAAAAATAGCACCTGAAGCATGATGTTTTAATTTCAAAAAGATAAAGGCCTATAGCTGCGGTGAACATGGCAGGGTAGTATAGAATAAATGTTTTGGCTGACAGTGGCGAGGCAGGAAACAAGCATGTGTTTCTGTGTGTTTTAAGTAAATTCCTGTTTTTAAAGGGAATGAATGAAGCTGATATGATTGGCCTTTGCTGAGGTCCACTCAAACTCCACCTATTAATAATGTATTCCTTCTTCCAATGGTGTTAACTCCAGTGCCAACCATTTCTCCCAAGATAATGCCAGGATAGCGCTTATTGTCAAGACATCACTGCTACCGGAAATGCAAAAAGAAGTTAGCCAAGCCCCAGAGAGGATATTGCCCGTTTTAATGCCTCATACTTCGCTTAAGACTTCGCCTAACGCTTTGCCATAAAAATAGAGCCCATAATCTTACAAGAACAGACCTGTAACCCACCCCCACCCCCCCAACACACACACACACACACACAAACTAAAACACACAGAAACACACAACCATGAGCACTCACTAATACTTTCACATTTGCACATGTACCTGAACACATTCTTTCCACAGGTATGCACAGCTTTACACACATACACACACATAGTTGTTACCCTTGCTCAAACACACCAACTTAGATATATACACACACACACACACACACACACACACACACACACACAGAGGGAGAGAGAGCACAGAGTACCTGGCAGCATACGTAGCAGCCAGGAGCATGTCTGGCTGTTGGGATAGTTGCTAGGATACCCAGGACTTAGTATCACCCCTGATGACGAGGCCCGCTCCTCATTGGCCGGGCACTGGGCTGGAGAGGTAACAGACAAAAGCCAATCACATCAATGGAATCACTGAGAACATCTACTAGGTTTCTTTGGTGCATTTCCAGCTGACAGCAACACCGTTTTTTGATTTCCTTGTCTACATCCTTTATCACTTTCCTTCCCCCAGCCCGGTTGGAAAAAGGGCCCTCTGCTTGGTGGAGGTCTGAGGTCAAGTTTAAACCACTTGCCTGCAGTGGTGTACCAATTTCAGCTAAAATGATATAGGTCACAACAATGCCTGAACAAAATCTGAGGACTCCTGCAACATTAAGCTAGTTATCATTCCCCTGCTGAAGTTGAAATTCAAGTTTTATTCGTCACATACACAATGTCAAGACAATGGCAGTGACGTGTTTTGAAGGCAACATTTCCGTTCTTCTTTGGCTTATAAACTTCCCTATTTATCACAGCCTTGAGCACTGACAGACAGTGGAGCTCTCCACCAAGCTTTCTGCCCAATGAGTGCTTATGTAACAAGATTTCACACAAAAGGAGCTAAGATCTAAGTTGTCTGGGGGAGCACTTTGGCTGTGTGTCCTCTATTAACAGCACTGGCTTCTTTTCTCCTGCTTTACAATAGAAAGGACACTCTGTTGTTCATTCCAGATGGTGATGAGTGGTCAGCATCTCTTTTAGGCTCGGCTTTAGCACTGCAAGTTAACAGCAACACCTTTCAACTTCATCAGAACTGCACTTCAAACAAGTTTTCCATAGCCTCATAAAATTATCAGGATTCACTGCTCGCACTTTCTAACATTGCTGTTTTAGCAATTCTAGCTAAAACTGTGGTTCTGCTTTCATGGGTTTTATTCATATAAACAAGAACTGCAGCTTTTAGCAGGGTAAGTCACTCGTACAAGGCACAGGCCACGAGTCCTGCGCCTACAACCATACTAAACAGTGCTCTTCGAACAGTCAGTCTGAAAAAAGTCTTGAAATAAATGAAGAAGCAGCAAAAAAAGGTATTTATCTAACTTGCTCAACTGTGGCAACGTATAAACTAAGACTGTCAGTGAACAAAAATGTCTGTCTTAATAATGAAATATTATAGTCACTGTTAAAAATCAAACTTTTGTCAACTTGAGTTGCAAAAACTGTAACTGAAACTTTTCTAAATACTCCATGCTAAAGACACATGCTGAAAACATGTCAGACAATTATGAAGAACATGGCACAGCAACCATCTATGCACAAAAAAGTAAAAAAAAAAAAAAAAAAAAAAAAAGTCAAGTTTGATTTGCTATTGCCTTACCTTGACAGGCTGGGGGCGGGGATTCAAAAAGCAAATGGGAGTTGAGTTTACAGGTAAGCTCTGCCTTTCCCACCAGTGTGTATCCAGGGAAACAGCGATACTTTACAATATCTCCTAACAGACAGAAAACAGTCATCATCATCATCACCCACAACATCATCCATTTAACAAAGCACTTAAGCTCTATTTTTGCATGTTGACTGTATAACACAGAACTCAGTTCCCTCACTCAAAAATAAGAGTTACATTTAAGATGTTTATTTCTTAATTTGTAAGTAGACAGCTGCTCCAAAATGGTTAACATGCTGCTTCTGGACTCAATCCCAGCTTTTCTCTCTCTCCATTTTGAAAGACTTAGAAAGTTTGACAGGCTTGCCAGATGAAAAGGGGTGGAGATTTACCACCTGTCAGTAAGATGTCACGCTTGCTTAAAACACTGCCTGGGAGGGATGCAGCTTGCGAGTTCACACTGTGATGCCTCTCTTCCAAAAAACTCTAAATTCTTCAATACTTTTTACACATTTTTTTGTCACCTAATAAATGTTTGTATCTGCAAAATGCATCAGGTATTTTTTCTCCTCATATTTGTCAACAAAGATGAATGGAACAAACAAGCAATCAACCTCTCCTGTCCATAAGCTTTCCCAACAATTGTATAATTGGCTATGGTAGGGCCCAGTAACTCTCCCTAAAGTGCTCTCCCTAGGGTGCTTCATTTTGGCAGGCAGAGTGTGGATACCTGACCCAAGCCCAACAAGAGCCCAGCCTGGCCTGATCTGTTGGGTCGCCATCTAGAAATTATGTTTGGGTTCGGGTCGGCTATTTGAGGCAGTGAGTGTAACCTAGCGTAAGACACAAAAAAAAGTGCCTGTAAGGTTTGGGTCAGGCTCGGTTACTACGCTCCCATCCTGGGTCAAGTTTGGACAAAAATATGCAGCCCAATCTGCACTCTGTTGGCAGCTTTGGGAAATGTAAAATTTAACAATTTGCCCTCAGATGTCCTGAATGCTTATGATACTTGGTGATATGATTACCCAAAACTACTTTCACTAAACTGGTTCATAAAAGTAAAGGTGAATAGATTGATACCTTTTATGAGTTGAAAGCAGTCCTGATGCTGCTATAGTGTAATTTGTGTGGCAAAAATTTGGCATGATTTTAGTAAATCAATACGCAACTCTTGTGTTTACCGTGTTCAAGACCGTTTTTTTTTTTTTTAGTGTCCTGTAAAACATTGCATCTCCTGTTTAGCCATGTTATTGTAATTGCCTACTGGCAATGTATTAAGTTATCCATGAAGAAACAAATAAAAAATATCATATGCACAACCTGGACAAGCTGTGGTGATTAAAAAAACAAACAAACAAACAAACACACATGTACAAGTTTGTTTTTAACCTGTGACTGTGACCCTGGATGCTGTGCTGTTAGGAGTTTCTAGGGCAGGGCTACTCAACTTAAGATGGCTCAGGGGCCACTGAGCAAAATTCAGCTGTGTCCAAGGGCCGCAAGCTAAAAATGTCTGTCCTATTTTGAACGTTTAAACTATAAGTTTGTCACAGGCCACATGATTAGTCTAAAAATTAATGAAACATACAGAAAACAGCTACATTTCCATCCAAGGCAAAACCTCACTGAATAAAAGATTGTCATGCAATGATTAATGATGAAATGATCAAGTTACAACAAAATGAGGCTTTATTCCCAAAATGTGAACAGAATGGGCACTCCCTTGGAACATTATAAAATAAACAGTCTTCATTCCCAAAATGTGAACAGTGATATGAACTGACTGTTACACTGCAATTATTCAGAAAAATAATATGCTCAAAAAACATTTTTCTTCTTTCTTAAAAGAAGTGCAAAATTGCTTCTTAAAGTGCTCAAATAAATGAAACGATGGATATGCAACGCAACGCACAAGCCCACCCCCGGTCACTACTGCGACCAGTGTGGGCTTGTACATCAGTTATGTAAGGTGAGGCACGCCCACTTCTGGTCAGTAGGTCAAAACAGGTACATGACATCAGTGCAATAGCCTATGAATTATCGTCCTCTTGTGGTTAGTGATAGAAATGAATTGTCCACAGACTGAAAGTCAATAATTAGATAGAATAATAATATTTTTATTATATGACAGTGGGGGGCCACATAAAAATGATGCATGGGGGCCGCAGGTTGAGTAGCCCTGGTGTAGGGACAGTGCCTATGGAGTGGCAGAAGGGGTGTGGTGGTCTCCATCTTAAAAAAGGGGGACTGGAGAATGTTCCCCGATTATCGGGGTATCACACTGCTAAGCCTCCCTGAAAATGCTTACTTCGGGTGCTGGAAAGCCGACTCTGGCCGATTGCTTAACCACAGATTCAAGAAGAACAATGCAGATTCTGTCCTGGCCATGGAACAGTGGACAAGATCCTCACCCATGCATGGATACTGGAGGGATCATGGAAGTTTGACAATCCAGTCAACATGAGCTTTGTGGATTTGAAGAAGGCTTGGTCATGTGCGGGGTTCTGCAGGAATAGGTGGTACCGGGTGTGCTGCTGCAGGCCATTTGATCCTTGTATTACCACAGTGAGAGCTGTGTCCGTGTTCTTGGTACTAAGTCAAGCTCATTCCCAGTGGGTGCTGGACTACGCTAGGGCTGGTCCTTGTCACCGATTCTGTTTGTGATCTTCATGGACAGGATTTCAAGGCGCAGTCAGGAGATTGAGGGTGCCCAGTTTGGCGACCACAGTTTTGCATCGCTGCTCTCTCTGGATGATGTGGTTCTGCTGGCCTCATCAGGCTGGGACATTCACTATGCACTGTTGGTGCTTTGCAGTCAAGTGTGAATTGGTTGGGATGATGCTCAGCGCCTCTAAGTCTCTAAGTCTCAAGTTATTTGGCTGAAAAAGGTGGTTTGCCTGCTCCAAGTTGGGTTACTGCATCAAGAGGAGGAGTTCAAGTATGTTCATGATTGAGGGGAAAATGGAGCAGGAGATGCATGCCAGGGCAGCATGTGGTTGCTGTACCGGACCGTCATGGTGAAGAAGGAGCTGAGCCAGAAGGCAAAGCTCTCCATTAACTGGTCAATCTTTGTTCCAAATCTAATCTATAGTCACGAGTTCTGGGTAGTGACTGTAAGAATGAGATCACGCAGAAAAGCAGCCGAAATGTGTTTCCTTTGCAGGGTGGCTGGACACACCCTTAGGGATAGGGTGATGAGCTCAGGCATGCACAAGGAGTTCGGAATACAGTGGTCCCTCATTTATTGCGGGGGTTATGTTCTAAAAATAACCCGCAATAGGCGAAATCCGCGAAGTAGTCAGCTTTATTTTTTACAATTATTATAGATGTTTTAAGGCTGTAAAACCCCTCACTACACACTTTATACAATTTTCTCAGACAGGCATTAACATTTTCTCACTTTTCTCTCTTGTTTAAACACTTCGTTCAAACCTTCGTAGAAAAATAAGTCCAGTATTTTCCCCCCCTTTCCCTAATGTCCTCCTTTCTCATCTAATGTAAGGGGCACTGCGCACGCTGGCTGACCCGAAGTTCTCCTGATCCTGTAACCCTGTATTTGTCATGTCTTTTTGTGTTTCTTGGACGGGATGTAACTTAAACCAAATTCCCCCCCTGGGGACAAATAAAGTATGATTGATTGACTAACTGATTGATTGATTGATTGATAGAATGAACGCATTCTGTACTGTACAGGAGACACGGCACAGAGGAGATTGATTGGCAATGGTCTACAGTCCCTTAGCCAATCAGGATGCAGAACACAATACGTGGGCTCTCCCTTAGCCAATCAGGATGCAGAACACAATGTGTGGGCTCTCCCTTAGCCAATCAGGATGCAGAACACAATGCGCTGTTAAAAAAAAAAAAAAAAAAAAAAAAAAATACAAAATTGCACAAAAAAAAACCTGCTAAACTGCGAGACCGCGAAAGGTGAACCGCGTTATAGCGAGGGACCACTGTACAGCTGCTGCTCCTCTGCACTAGGACATGTAGTTAGAATGCCGCCTGGTCATCTCCCGGTGGAGGTGTTCCAAACACAATCAAGTGGGATAACACGCTATGGCAGATGCCGGGCACGCTGGGGGGATTATGTATCCCAGCTGGCCTGGGAACGCATTGGGATCCCCCAGGAGGAGCTGGTGGATGTGGCCTTGGAGAGGACCATGAGGACTGACCTCTTCAGCCTGCTGCCACTGCAATCCAGTGCCACGTAAGCGGTGGAAAATGTAGATGATCAAGAAGATGAAGTTTTTAACCAACTTCAATAAAGATAGCATGAGATAACAATGTTTTGAGTCTTCTACATTTTTTAAAAAAGTTTTCCATGACCCTGAGACCATACAATGAAAATGTATTATGAAAAGGTCAAAAAATACAAGGGTGCAAACGGATTTTTGATTTTGATAAAAGTCGACTTTTCAGGATCCAAGTTTTTCAGCAGAGAAATCATGATATACTTTGCCAGAAGGGACCAGTCTCTGCATACCACAGACTGGGAAAAACTGATCTTACTGTGGCTTTATGAAAAGTCTATTTTTCAGTGTTACAGCTCCTGTTGATCTGAAAGGTCACCAAAAGTAAAAATAAGATACTTTGAGAAAATCACACAAAGCAAAGCCAGGGGGGAAAGGAGAACTTGACAGCAGATTATTTCACCCAAAATGAATGGTTTGTTTTTTTTGTTTTGTTTTTTTGAGATGACACACATTTGGCGTTATATTTCAACACAATATATGGACACACAGCGCTGCTCTTAACATGTACCAAGAAGTAACTAATGACCTTTCAGAACAAACTAAATTAAAAGGTCTGACATATTGGATTCTGTTTGAGGATGCACTTTGTGCATTCTACTTTTAGATTTTTTTTAGGTATTCTGCAAAGTAGGATTAGAGGTTTTATTTTCTCCTATGGAAATACTATTCTTAAGTATATGGCAATATGCAGAACTAACCTAATATTCAGATTTAATTTCATCCACAATGTCAAGATATGGGTAATTTTTCATGGATGTGACTAATTGGGTATGCCTACTTTTTGGAGTACCCTCAGGTGACTTTGTTGTCTGAGATGAATAAAATGTATTGCACAGGTTTTAATCTGACTCACATTTGTAACGTCATTGCCCTTTTTCTCTCATATTTCTTGTCTCTCTCTCCTCTGTATATCAGTTAATGTCTTTTATGTTAAGCTATATCATAGGGTCATATCAAAAGTCAGGATTATTACCTATCTGGAAATCGTCATCTTCATAGATCATCTCTGCATTCTCCACAGTAGGAGGAGGAGGGCATTTCTTCAGGCGGTAGGCTGAGGAGATTGACAGAAATCTTAATAAGACACGATACACTTTTAAAATACACAGTAAAATGCAACACAAACCACAAAATGGATGCATTTTCTTCCAAATGTGTAAGGTACAAAAGGCTTTTTGTAAAACAAACAACTGTTACAAGCCACAAATCACATTGGTATTCTCTTTATCTGAGGTAAAATCAATCAAAGTGTGTGAAATCTGAAGGTGGGAAGCAGAGAACAAAGATTCTGTTTCACTGGCCATTTTGGTAGGTCAACAAAGTGTTGAATATCTTGTAAAAAAACAACACCTGGGTGGACTGAGCATCCATCCTGAGAATGGGACAGTGGATGTGACAGGTGGTCTTTATTATTTTTAGAGGCTCTTCAGAATTAGAATCAGAATCAGAAATACTTTAATGATCCTCAAGGTGAAATCCAGGAGCAGCCGTGCCTGTACCGTCATTGTGGTATGGAAGATATTAATTTTACCAACCATCGGTTCATAATTCCAATGATAAAGGTGGCAGCAAAAGCCCCATCATGCAACCTGGACAATCTTATCTATGACTGTGGGTGTCATGATGGATCTGCCAGTTTGGACGGTGATACAGGCAAACACTGGTTTGTTGAAAATGTAGAGAACAAAACAATACACACAGACTTGGCAGTACAACACAGTTAAAACAAACAAATAAACAAACAACAAACAAACAAACAAAAAAAAAACCAGAAACATCTGCAGTACAAATACAATGAAAAACTGTCACATATGGCACTGTTTCTGCCAGGTGGACAGAGAATGAAACTTGGCAACAGTGCTCATCTTTGCACTTGGTGAAGGACATAAGATAATTTTGCACTCAACAAAGGCAACTGGTCCTCACTTACTTGAATGAACAACCAACCAAAGAACTGCAGCATTTTAAATAACATAATACATTTTCTATTTTCCCTGCATCAATATTGAAGAAAACATTCCTGTTTTTCTACTGTGGTGAAAAAAATGGTGTTTTCAAGCATGGACAATCTCTCCCCTCCTCTAATAATGTTTCACTGCTTCCACAAGCAAACATGTATTCTGTCCTTAACAAACTCATACTCAGTTGGCTTTTCAATTAAACTCTCAACTTCTAATTAAATACAGAGGTCTGGATAGTTTGAGTGTTTGGCCTTAAAAATTAGGTGTTTGGTGTACTAGAACTAGGTGCTGCAATGCACTAGTGCTATCATTATTTTCACTACTAACATAAATTTTAAAGCATCAAAAAGTATTAAAGAAATGATAAAAGCTCCAAAATCACAATGCAAGTATGCAGTTTTCTTGTTATTTGCTAAAATTCTTACTGAGATCAATTAGGCAACGTCTAAGTCTAAGATTACAGAGGCATATGGCTTGTAAAAATATTACACAGAAAATAATGTACTCATAATGTACTTCTGAAACTTTTTCATGTTCCGAATCTTCAAGTTGACTTTCATTAAGACAAAGACCCCCATATGAAGAGATTTTGCTCCATAAGGGCCCTAATATATAGAGATTCTTTGGTTTGTGTTGAGCATCAAATTTCTTACATATCACCCTTGATAAATGACAAATAGAAACAAAGTGGTGAGATTAAAACACAATGTTAAAATAATCACTTACAGTTTTTTTTTTTCTTTTTTCAAATCATATACATTTCTAGTGGCTCAAATCATAGTAAAATTAAACTAGTCCTCATTTTGCTGAGGACTCCTGAGAAGCCCCTCAAGGGCCCCTGGGGGTCCTTGGGCCCCACTTTGAAAACCACTTCTCTAACACATAATGAAATGTGCTTCCAGACAGCAAAGAAATGCAGAGAAATAAAATCGGCATCAGCACTGAAACTGAAGTAATGGGTCTGGTTTCGGTATTGAAAAATCTTCAGTGACAACCAGCCCACTGCCCAGTATTTGAAAAATATCTAAATATCTTCACGTCATATTTAATCCATGAAATTGACATTTTGATGAGAAAGGCCTTGCTCTAATATCCCTGTTAAGACAGTGATTCCAGGGATGTTGTGGTGGCTCAGTGGTCAAAGACGCAGACCATTTAACCGTGACATCCTGGGTTCGATTATGGATTATGGCAGCGCACCAACCCCACAGCTGTGACTGAGGCACTAGATGAAACTGGAGATGTTTTGGTGGCATTGAAAGCCCTCTGTAACAGCATTTAAACTCACCAACAGGCACTCTGCTATTTATTCAGCAGTAATAAGAAACACTACATTAGCCTGCTTGGAAAAATATGATATATAACAAATTACTGAGAATACACTCAAAAATATGATTTACATGGTTGTCGATGGAGAGAAAACCTATTTTATTCTATTACTTAAAAAATGGCTTTATAGATATGGGAAGTTTTTTTTTTCCAAGAACACTGATTTTAAGATTTTTTTTTTTTTTTTTTTACAAAGGTAGAGAAAATACATTTTGGAAAAAATGCGAGCTTTGATTCATAACATTGATGTTTCGATCAGGAGGGCTTTTCTTTCCACATCTCCACATGCACTGAGAATCTTGTGTTTTAGTGTCTGTGTGTGTGTTGCACACTACGACTCTGAATCAGACTTTTCTAAATAAGCAGTCTATGGACTTTGTTCCATTTAGATTTCCCCAAGCCCTGCAAAAAGCTGCAGCTGTCTGATAGAGAACACTTGACAGGTGTGCATCCTATAGGTATTTTTGTGTGTGTGTCCACTGTAGAAATATGATATAAAGAACCCTCTAGCTGAAGGAGGAATATAAGCATAGCAGTCACTGCATTTACATGGCCTTTAGTAATCGGGATATTCACCATGTATCCTGGTTTCCATTATCGGGGTAAGGAATCAAGAGAAACTGGGATAGTGCTGTTAAATTTCTCCTGGAGAAACCAGATAACTGTGCCATGTATATACGGTTAGTGGGATTTCTGAATGGCTTTTTAAATGTGTGCATGTGCAGGAAAAGAGAGCAGAGAAGGAAACTGGCAGGATAAACATAATCAACACACACTGTACAACAGGAGAATAAAAAACTTTCTGTTCGACGTTCACTGAAGAATGCTTAATAATTTAATGTTAGCGGTACATCTGATGAAAGTAAAGAAGATGAAATGCATATTTGCTGCTTCCATCAGTAAAAGCCCCACAACAGGCCGGCTGATGGGTGCTCTCTGCCGGTTGAGAGCCAGCGACGACGCTGGCTGGGGATAGTGGGGGGCCTGATTATTGGGGCGCACATGAATACTAAGCTTTTGAATAATCAGAGTAAGATAACACATGTAAAAGCATTACCTGGTTCCCTGCATGACCCAGTTACTCACAATTATCTGATTTCTTGAGTACAAATTTTATTCACATAAACTTTAATATAAGGAAACAGGTTTTAATGCTGTGCATGTGTTTGTAAATTATGTAAGTATGTAAGTGTGTGTGTGTGTGTGTGTGTGTGTGTTTACCATGGAAGTTGAGTATGAAGAAACCTCCCGTTGAGAAATCAGAATGAAAGCTGATCAAGACCTTTGGACTCGTACTATAGGCCGATTCTAATGCTGTGTTCCCGCTGAAGACTCCCAGCTGAGGACTGGATGAATCTGGGCCATCCCTGAAGGGAGGGAGAGAGAGAGAGAGAGAGAGAGAGAGAGAGAGAGAGAGAGAGAGAGAGAGAGAGAGAGAGAGAGAGAGAGAACACACAAGCAGATTTTAATGTTATGTAGACTAGGGTCAAATAAAAAAGCACATATCACAATTTCTTCGTATTTTTGAGAATAAAAGTTATTTCTGAAAGTATTTGGATACTTCAGTGTAAATTGCACTTCATGAAAAAGTGCATTCCTCTAGTGCCACACTCTTTTCAGTGTGTCACTTTACTCAGGATCTTGTCTGGCTTATCGGACCACAATGGCAGAAAAAATATGATGCAGGAACACATATACCTACCTAGTAAATGTGCCCTGGTGTGACTGGATGATAAAAATTACATGTCATGTTGAAATGTGACTACGGCACCAAATACCAACATATCAGGTGTCATGTTGAGCTTAAAGGGACGTCAGGGATTGGGATATAATGAATTTTCAAGCTGCATGTAGCAATTCTGGGTTTTCTTTCACTGACTGAAAAAAAAAAAAAAAAACTTTGTTAAAAAGGTAAAAAAAAAATATGAATGATGTCCTGGGCTTCCTCAATCCTGTGTTTAAAATGCCATTTTAGTTTGTTTTCTTTTTTTCTTCCATTTCTTATCAGTTGAGTGAACTAAGCCTTTGGATTACAGGCTTAACTTTACTCATTAAATATTTAATGTTGTTGAAAGGTTACATTTTTTAAAAGTTTCTAAATGGCCAATTTTAGGCTTAATGAACAGCCATTGGATTAAACAAGGGTTTTAAATTTTTTATTCATGAAGAGTGCCTGGGCTCTCTTTGCTCCTCAATAATTAAAAGTCTTCCGAAGGTGTTGGTGCTCATTTGATGAGTCAAAATATGCAATATGAGTAACTTTAATCAAAGCATGAATTCAGAATGCCTGACTCTGAAAAAAAAATACTGATACACACTGGCAATTTTATCCTTCATCTAAAACCACATATGGTGATTAATCAAATGATGTATTTTTGGGTGTAACATGTATTTATCTCTGAAAAATGTACTTGCCAATATTTCAGTTCTTCATTTTTTAACAGACAAAAGTTGGACTTGGCTCACAGAGAGGATTAGTCACTTTCCCCTCAACACAGTCAGAATCTGCTATTTTGTATTGATTTTCTTTCCCCCCCCAAAACATTTTATGCCCTTTCAAAATAAAACACTAATTACGGCTCGAACACATGAAAACCATGAGTGGATTATCCATGAAAAATCAAATTACTTGACATGTGAACTATCTACATGTAAATGTAGTCATTTACATGCCATACAGCATAAAACAGTCTAAAAGGTATTTATGTATGATGTATGCATGTATATCTGTATGTATGTATTTATTTATTCAATTATTAAATAGCCATGTCTACTCATGTCTCACTCTTTTTCATGCTAACTGCCTAAAAAGCTGCTCAAAACTATGTGTGACAGCAGCACTGCCCCCTGTACTGAAATGAGCAAATGGCATTTGCCTAATTTACATTGTAACATCAGATTTGAAGTTTTACTTGAAAACTGAAAATTGTATAATGCGTCTTTTTTGATGCTCTCCAGCACTTTGGGCCGTGGGTAAATAATGGGCTACAGTCTTTCATTAATCCAATACGTCGGGGACAATTCACCCAACTTTCAGATACAACCGGAACTTGTACTCTCTCAGCACGTTACTCTAACATGTCCTCCAAAGACGGGTAGTATCTTCAATGTGTCACATAAACATAAAATAAATAATAGTTAAAGTGCTGGCAATGATACCGAAACAATTTTATAAAATAATTAACTTACTTATGCAAAAGTCAAAAACAATATTGCTACTATATTATATTATTATAAATGATTACTACTGTAAAGTTTAGCAGCAACATAAATTAATATGGTAAAGTTCAACTGAAAAATCACTGCACTTGGGTGATTTGACACAGTCAGCTGTAAACAAATTTGCAATTGAGATTTATTTATTTATTTTTATTTATTTAATTTAATTAAAAGGGACAGTACATATTAATGACCATTGAATGTAAATATGTCAGATTATAGCCATAGGCTAATTTCCATCTGTAGTCCCTTGGCAGGTTGATGTTCACAAAAAAACAAAAAAACAAGTCGTACACAAAACGGGTACACAGAATCAAACAAGACATACACATACCATCAGAGGCAGTGTGCAAAGAGAGAAGGTAGTTATTACAAAGTGCTAGTGCAAAAAAAAGTGCTGCTGCACAGACAGAATACAAAATATTGTCCATGCAGATGCAGATGTGCTGTTAAATGACATGTCAACAAAGTGACTGAAGTCCCTCAACAACATCAAAATATCTGGTTTGAGTTTCACTTTATCATTCCTTTTAAAAATCCTATAAAGAGTTTAAATTTGGATGTGATTGTTAGTTACTGCTATCTCATGTTCATTGCTCAAAATTTACAGTACACACCAGCACACCTCTATAACATCATTATTTCATCAGTAAAGCTCTTAGTAAATGGCTTTCCTCTGTGAATTTGTAAGGGCATAGGTCAGCTTTTCTTATTTTGGGCTGAAAAACTCTTCAAATGAATCATTAAAACTGTACATTCAATTTAAATTCTCGTCAACCTCATATTAATCTTGCAGCTCACACAGGGCATGTTGCATCCCCCCACCCCCAGTTGAATTTGAACTTACAACCTGACGGCAACAGTCAACAGCCTAATTCATGACCAAGATTGAGCAGTCTCAATCTTATATTCTCATGAATATGGATTCAAAGAGGCATCGCCCTACCATATTAAGATTCCACTGCTGATGCGCACAATTTAAAGTATTCCAGCTGAAAATTCTATGATAAATTAGTTTCACAGGGCCTGTGTTCATAATATGAATAAGGTGTAGCCCACCCAAGCTTATTCCCAAGAGGTCCGGATGAAAACACATTCTGCTCATTAGTGCATTCAGTCAAGGACATTCAAAAGAAAGTATGAGGAACAAAACCTGCCCAAGGACAACACCGCCTTACACCACAGAACTGTGCATTAGATAGATTTGCTGGAACAAAGAGGAGCAGCAATTGCACTTTTTCATATAGGAGGTGGCCAGTGAGTCAGTGAGAAGACCTTTCATCTAACTAACAACAACTAGAAGGCTAGTATGGATGTTGTGGCTGCGCTGACGTCACTCGGTTGCAAAACTATAACCCTGTCTAAAGTGAAACAAGAAAAATGGTTTACAGTTTATTTCAATTCCCATTATCCATCTCTCCATTATGCATTCGCTCATGGTGTGGAAACAGTTAAATACTTTCTAGCACAATGTAACATAATGATAATCACAAGGAAAACTTTAAAATTTCTAAGTAGTGAATTCACATTTTTTGGAGATCACTGTTTGGCATACACTCCCAAATTGTGAACTGACTTTTTAACACATGTCAATAAATGTTAATGATATCATTATATATGGTTATTGCTATGTTAAGGTGTTTTAGAGAGCATTTGTTAACTGTTTATATATAAATAGTTCTTTGGTGGGGTTAAATTAAAAGTGTTACATAGAAATGTCTTTCGTTTGAGAATAGTGTTTGCAATGATAACTACTAAGGTAAATTTAACCTTATTCCTACACTGTTTAAGTAATTTGTTAAAAGCCAGGACATTTGATCGATCCAGTTATCACTCAAATCCAAAGCACAAATAAAACCTTGATGTTTAACAACCTTTCTGGAGTTCGAAAACAAGAGTCCTCATATCCATTCTCACTATTTATATTACATGTATGTGACATTTAAAATCTTTTAATTCAGAATCTAACACGTGCTTTGTGGACATTTTTGGAGATGTAATGCTATGAACCAATACCAACATGGATATATTCTGATATTTATGGCCAAAATTGGTGACAGATTCAAGCTCTTCATGCTGTTTTTTTCTGCAATTTAAATGCAATGTTCTCTAGCTCCTATTCCTCCCAATACTCAATGGCAGCCTCCATGAGGTGAGTGAACGCAACAGCCTTCTGTGATGCGTAGATCTACACAGAGGGCGCTTAAGCCAAAAAGAACACATTCTGCATCAAAAAGAGAAGGTGATAAGACATTTAACAAAACACACCACAGCTGGTTTATCTCAGCTATTAGCATGCAGGCACAGAGCTTAGCAAAGTTTGTCCTAGGTTGGCCTCAGTGCTGCTGTGACGTGGGTGGGGGGTGGGGGGGTGGGGGGGTACAGGAAGACAGGAACAGAGGAGTGGCGTTGTGAAGAGTTTATATGCAAAGTTGTTGCTGTTCTCGAAAATTTTATTGTGCACGTTTAAAAAAGCCTTCTTTATGGTGCTCTCTGAATTTGAGGCATTGGATGATATGCTGACATGAGTGCTCTCTCTCCTCAGCCAGAGAATTTAGTCATATGTATTGATGGACTCTAGATGTAGCTAAATTGAGCAGTGCAGCGGTCCACTGTCACTGCACAAATCTCATATTACAGATGCAATTTGTAATCTATGAAGGTGATTTCGTATTTTTTTCCCTCCAGACTCAGTCAAAAACACATGTATCACCAGAATCCATTTGCAACTGCAAAATAACTTTGTACAGAGCCTGTTCACTCCCCACAGCTACATCCACAGCCCTGGTAGCTGGCGAGATTGAAAGGGAGTGGTGGCCCATTGTAAATGTATTACTTTCCCATTGCCTGCATTTCAGCAGCTCACTCCCTTGAGCTTGACTCTTGAGCCTGAAAATTCAAGCTTGACCTCACCAAAACACCAAATGTTTCTTTCTAAACCCAAACCTAACCCAGCTGGGGACAGTTTTTTCATTAATCCAGAACCAAGCTGTGTCTAATATTTTCTTCTCTAAATCTTATTCAGTATTACAGTATTCTTAAAAGCAAATTGGATGCAAACACAAGGCATGAGGTGAGAATTTATCTGGACCCAACCCAGGCCTGTCAGATGCAGTGGAGTCCCGTTGGATTTGTGAATCAAGCTCCACCACTCCCTTCATTACATTTCTCACTCCCCTCTGAATCTCATCATTACTGCCAGAGCTCCCCAGCTCTCTCCAAGGCAGCGAACGGGCCATGGTAGAAAGCTAGATTGAATTGGTCAGTGGTCCCATTGTAAATGCATTACTCTCACACTCCCTGTATTACAATCCTACCTCCACACTGAATCCCATTATTACTGCAGGGGAGTGTGTATGCGTGGCACAGAGTGTGTATGTGTGTATGTATTAGGAGTCTATGGGACTGTGATCTCTGTGTAGCTGGGCTCTATGCCATCTGCAAATGAGTTTGTGTGTGTGTGTGTGTGTGTGTGTGTGTGTGTGGGTGGGTGTGGGTGAGTGTGTGTGCATGTGTGTGTGTGTGTGTTCCAATGATAAAGTCATGTAGCAAAAGGTTCCATCTGATTCAAGTTAAAGCTGATAAAACACTGTGCATATTTCCCTGTATTGTATAGACATAAATACATACTTGTTTACTCAAGTGTGTGTGTGTGTGTGTGTGTGTGTGTGTGTGTGTGTGTGTCAAAGATATACTGTAAACCAATGCAGTAAATATCTGCAAACCAATAAATATCTTAACTTTGCAGAACTAAGGACACCACAACATAATGATACAAGTAAGGCATGTGTCTGTTTGTGTGTGTGTGTGTGTGTGTGTGTGTGTGTGTAGAGTGAGTGAGAGATAGAGAGAATGAGAGAGGGATAAGAAATAGAGAAAAAGTTGATACAACTCCACCATCTTTTTATTAGTGTGCAAAGAAGTAAAATTATATAAGTACATCCCAGTCTTACCAGACAGTGATGCAATCAGTGCCAGGATAAAGAGTAACATTGAAAAGAATCTTATGCACCTGTGTGTGTGTGTGTGTGTGTGTGTGTGTGTGTGTATATGTGCCTGCGTGTGTGAATGTGAGCAGGCATACCCAGACTTACCAGACAGCAATGTAATCAGTGACAGGCTCTGTCTGCAGTAAGGTAAAGTTGATATAAACTCCATGTCCATGGGGAACAGTGATGAGCCAGCTGCAGTCCTGGGAGTTGGGGTATTCATTGGGGTACTGAGGTGAATAGATCGTCCCATTGTCAGCCGTAACATTATAGCCACAAGGAGCTGTAGAGAGTGCAGAGTTATAAAATTATATGTCTGTCTGTGTCTGTTTGTCTGAAAGTCTATCTTAAAGTCCATATTTCTGTCTGTATTTTTCTGTTGTTGTTTTATCTGCTGAAATACAAAATAGCACCCATGACATGGGGGTAACGAGTTACAGTACTGGGATTACATTTTTGCAATAATAATAAACTGAATTGAAATGAGCGTTTTCTTGCCTGCAACAATTTTGAGTTGATAGCGTACTCAGTAAGGCTTTCTTTCTCAACAGCAGTGATGAAATACTCAAAATGCATATTCAAAAAGCCTACATTAGAGTGGATACCTCCTCTAAAAAGTTACCTTTAATAAAGAGCAACTCAGTAAAGTACCTTCTTAATATTTAGGAACAGTAACTTAGTAACTAGTTACTCTGAAAAAATAACACTGCCTCAACACTGCCCATGAGAACAATTATAATTTTCATAATTATTTTTTCATCATAATGGTTTGTGAGAAACAACATGGGACAGGGAGGTGGGGAGTGCGACACTTTTGATCAGAAACCACCACTGATATAGATAAATGTCAGTTATAGCTCTATCAAGAACTATTTATAGTCTGCAATGCAGTTTAGAAATGCAAATAGATCACTTTATCCTGGTACATTAGAACTGCAAATATCAGGAAAGAACAGGATAATAGAGGACACAAGTGTTGATGAGACTATAACCCAGTTAGAGAATACTTGCACAACAACTCCTGCAGGGAAACAGAGCCAGCTAAAACTTATGTACAAGCTATTCTTTTTTAGTTATAAAATGGGCCAAATGTTTATTATTTGTAGTAGTAGTGCTGGTTTTCTGCTGATGATACATAAATAAGCAGGGTGACATAGGAATGTTTCTTACTTAGTCTTCTGCCTTGGCACTTTCATTGTCCTCTACATTATTGTCTGCTTGTAATATTGGTAAAAACATGAGTTGAAGCTTGCTGCAAGTCAATCAGCATAACAGCTTTTGCTCATCTTCAAACTAAAGCTATTTAAATGTGAACACAGCTGGGCTGTTCCTTTATGGCTTCAAATTCAAACCCACTGATATCAGTAAGAAAACTTGAATTACTTTTTTAAAATTCCTGACATAATGTGTTGCAAGCTCCTTTTCCAAGTGAAGTATCTTCTGGTTTCTCAGAAAGTCATATTGACGTCATACACTACTTTGCATATGAATATAGCTACATCAGTCCTTGCTCTTAGCAGAGGGAGGGGGCTACACTTGTTTGTGAAGCTCTGTGATCATCAAACCTCTTTAGATTAAACAAGCAAGTAGTGCAAATTGGTATCTGCAATATAAATATGCCACAACGTTCTGTGAGAGTATACGTATTAGGATTTTTCTAGTGGAATAAAGTCAATACATTTGTCTCTAGTTGCATTTTAGAAGCACAGTCATGAGGGGATCTGAAAAGTAACTAAATCTAGTGACAAAGTCAGCAGTGTGGCAACAGTGAGCTTATATTTTTCATCTGAAACATTCAACGAAATTAATGGCCATGTCTGTTTCTACTGAAAGTGAGCAAAACAAAAACAGTGCAAGTCCTGACATTCATATTCTGGAGAGATGAAGCAATCAACCGATTGTGACCTCTTGTTTATGAAACAAAATGAAACAAAAAGAAAGTAACAAATTTCAGCCCAGTTGCCAGGAAAAAAATACTGTCATTTTACATTTCTGCAAAACAAGGATATGCTGAAATGGCACGTTTCAGGTTTCATGACGGTATAAAGTGATCGAAAAATTCCAGGTGGTGGGTGGTGCAATCGACAGAAGTTTACCTCTGCTGACCGGAGTTTGAATCCCATGTCAAGCAAGAGTCATATTAGCAAATGTCAGCTAACATTTCCTAACATTAACCACGACATTTCCTAACCTTAACTATGACAATAAAGATTTTGCTAAAAACATGCTAAAAACATGACCTTTTCCTAACCTTAAGCAAATAGTTTGGTTTCTAATGAAGCTAACAAAGCAAATGAAAGTGGCTACAGTAACTAAGTAGCGTTCACACATGTCCACACATTAAGGTGTTTGAACATGTGTCATCATTGCAGGTGACATCACTGCAGGATCCACTACATTGGCTAAAAGTGTAAATGGTGATATGCAACCTATTTTTGGTTAGGAAATTGGTTGGTCAGATTGGTTAATTGGTCAGATTTTCATTTTCAATTGCAAGGTCCTGATTTGAATTGGCTGATTGATTTCTATATCGGCTCTTACCTTCACAGCGTGGAAATGGGTGGTTCCACTTCCTGTTGGTCCCATGCAGGCATGTTAACACAGGATGTCCAATCAAAACATAACCAGGGTAGCACTGAAAGGTTATTGATTGGCCAGCGCTGTAGTCAGTGTTGATGATGTCACCGTTAGGAAAGGGGGAGGGATCCTGGCAGTTTTGAAGTTGATAGGCTAGAAGAGAGGAAAAGAAGAGAGTACAGTTACTCTCTAACCTTTACAATGAAAAAAAAAAGTTTTCCTTACTTTTAACAGGGAATTAAAAACAGAAATATATAAGTTGCTCTCTGTTTAATTAGTCAAACAGGAAGGCGGTCAAACAGAGAAAATACAACAATTCTGTATTTATACTGGATGTTTCCACTATTTAAATCTGCCTCAAAGTGCCAAAATGTGATTGCAATGTGGCAGCTCATGCTGAAATAATGCTGTCCTACTACCAACGTTGCTTATGTTTCATTTCACCGAATTTTGTACTTATCTAGGCCTATTTTTGCTGTCTATAAATGACTAACTTAGAGGGGCATTAAATAATCTATGACCTCTTAATCAGCAAACAGAGCAGCAACATGGATTCCCTCTACACAAGTTTCTGGCACAACCCTCAGTTTAATTTAGGAGTGGCATTGCTGGTAATTCTTTACCACTGAACTGACATTAGTTGTCATTTAATAGTGACTGGAGTTCTCGTATAGCCCTGAGTCTTTTTGACCATGTGTAGCCTGTTTCAGACAAAGCAGTGAATACATTATTACTTATTTAAATGCATAAACACCTGTAAATGTCTAAAATATGCACCAGGAAAGCCTTTTTGTACATGATAATTCTTTATTTTTTTTTCATCCTCTCACAAGATATTTACTCAACCTTAACGTCTAAACCCTATGTTGCTTTATTTTAGCCTTTTAGCCTAGTAATGCATAATGACCTAGACATATTTTAAACAGTTTATCGACACAAAACTGATCATTAGGTTAGTTCAAACTGCCTATTCAGGGGGCATTATGAAATGCAGTGTGAAGAAATCTGCAAAAATTAAATAAATAAATAAATAAATAAAAGGTTTGGTTGAAATAATTAATGTTTTTGCCCCATTTTAGAAAAAGAATATCATATTTTAAATGCAGATTAAATCACACATATCCAGTGGATGAAACAACAGTCTTGCTGTTGCTGTTCAAACTGCTTCTTGGTGCTGCATCATGGATTCCTCAATGTGCAGCTCTCTCTGTCTCTCCCTGTTCCTCTCTCTCTCCCACAGCTCTCCTTCTTTCTCTATTTCTCCTCACATTTGCATGACTTGTCACCACTTGCTTATGGAAATGTCAGCATCAAAGTACTATTTAGTGAAGAACCTCAACTGCCACCAGTGCCACCACTCTCTCTCTCTCTCTCTCTCTCTCTCTCTCTCCTAATGTTACACACATGTGCAGGCATTTATGTGCATGTGATTAATCCATCTGAATGTATGTCAGGTTTTTTTGTGTGAGTACACTTTGTTTTAGCCATGCTAGCCCATAGGCATCTCTTGTGTCTTTGATGTGGAGCAGCTGAGGTCTACAAGTAAATCCTGCTGGACAGGATGCTAGTCCATCACAGGGGCTTACCAACAATCCATCTCTCTGAATAATGAGAGGAGAGCCTTATGGTCCCATTTTTAAGTCTTTAGCATGACTCAGCCAGGGATCAAAGCTCAAAATCTCCTAGTGTAAGTATTATATTCAGCCAACCCTTCATTTCTTGAGAAGGCTTTGCCAGTGTAATATAGCCATTAGTTTCGGATATCAATTTCTTCAGAGGTTTTTGAGAGCCCATTTCATTCTTTCCAGGACCTTGGAGTCCCTGTCTAGAGTTTGGAGAAACTCAATTCTAGACTTATCCTGTTATATTAATTTAAATCCCAGTCTCTTCTCTGTCTACTGTAGAAGTTTCACCTAGAATAGGAACTCTTTGAGCCTAGAATGATATGTAAGGGTTTGTATACTTTTCTATCCTCAACCACTGGCATAACTAAATGGTCCCTAATTTGTCAGTTTCATCAGTGAACTCACCCTGATAAGTCAGTTTGAACCCCGGTCTGTTCTCTGAATGGTCGCTGTAGAAGTGAATGATTGTCAGGTGGGTGGTGCTCAGCAGAGGGGGCGGGATCTGGGAGCCAGTAAATTGTCCAATGAGAGCAGAGCTGTGCTGTGGTCCTGCCCTCACCTCCAGGAAGTCATGGTTGTCCTCTGAGGAGAAGTTTTGGAACTGGATATGGGCTCCTAAAATGCACAATAAAAAACACTAATACAATAGGCAATACATTATAAAACATATGCAGAGGAATCAATGACAGTGTCTCCTACTTTACTTACTGTTCATACCTTTATGTACACAGTAATTCTCTCAAAGTACAATCACTGTGTCCTCTCTCTCTTTCTTTTTCTCCCTTTCTCAAACACACACAGTGTAAACACAGAGTGCAAAAACACATGGCTTTCCAACATGTTTCATTACATTGCCTCAAGCAGGTGTTTGTTAACTACCAATCTTAGGACAAACCCACCTGGTAGCTCCTGCTCTTGCAGGATGTTTGTGTTTTAGATGCTCATGTATCGCAGTAACTCTGGTGTGAAAGGCCATTTTGGTTTTGCAGATTATGCACTCAACTGTTTGATTTGTTTTTCTGTTAAAGTATTTCCAGACTTTAGAATATCTGGCTATTGCTGTCTTCTCTGTTTAGTCATCAGTCTCACCATTTTTCATCTTCCTTGTTCATAATGTCACAACACTGAACTGAGCCCCAAAGACTCCCTCTGATTGGGAGAACATCATATTGTTCTTGTGATTGCCCAAGAAATGTAGCATTTGATTATTAGGGCTAGTAACCCTACCCCTAGCTGAAGGGGCAAGGGAATGGATTTTTTAAATCTAGTGTGTGTGTGTGTGTGTGTGTGTGTGTTTGGCCAATCAGTGTGAAAAACAAACAATTTCTTCCTTTGTTCATGACCAACCTTTCCACCAGGTTTCATGCAAATCCATTCATAAGTTTCAGAGACATCCAGCTAACAAACAATCAATTACAATTTAAAAAGTTCTGATTCTTCATGAAAGCGTCCTCACAGTTCTGAAAAAGGTATGGAACTACAAATGTTCTCAATAGATCAGTCTCACAGATGATATATCATGCAGTCGTATAATCATGTCAGTGTTTCCTATAGGCTGACTGCTTTGGGGTGGTAGATGGACCTTGGCAGGCCACAGGGGATATATTATATCACACCTCATAGATCACAACATACCATATTGTACCATATGACAGCATATCTGAAAACTGGGAATGAATACACACAAACACATGCCTGTCATGCATAAACAACACACTCAAACCCAAACTGTGACATATTCAAACCAAGTGAACCCACATGGTGTTACAAACATTGAGTTGATGCAATACGTGTTAAGGGTCTTTGTTGTCCCAAACTATACAAACAGTTGTATGTTTGTTATGACCTCTTTTGGGGATACTCCTCCATCTCATTATACTTACCATATCCAGTTGGCAGGTTGAGTTGCCAGGTGCAGTCCAGGTTGCCAGGGTAGTTTCCAGGGAAACCAGGACTAAGGATTACACCACTCATGTCAGATAACACCCCACCACAACGAGCTGACAACACAGGGACAGGAAACAAACTGTTAACAAGAGCAACACATCAACAAAATGACCTCTGTGCAGTCGACAGTCGCCACAGAGACTACCATGGTATATAAAATGAAAATCATATGGTAAAAATTATAACAGCCTAACTTTACCTAAAACACAAACACTCTTATCAGAACAAAGTTTGAGTGTAAGTTTTAACCAGAAAGGGAAATGTTTCACCTATAAAAATATCTGGGGCCAACTCAAGTGGATGATCTTGTGTGCTAAAACTGAGCTGAACAGAGAAAATAATTTGTGATCTAAAGGGCTTTCCAGGAATATAAATCTATTAAAGGCATTTTTTTAACTGTGAAATGGAAATAGCTCTCTGAATTTGCACTACAACAAGACTTGGGATCTAAACAGGAATAGATATGGAATCAACTCTAAAACCACTCCAAACCACCATCACTACAAAATATTGTAGCAAACAATTGGATGTGGAGGAAGGACATGACAGGGCTGAGTTTAGCTGGATCTGACATTTCAAGGTTGAGTTTATATGGAATTGGCATCTCAGAGATACTGTGAGTTTTAGAGACCTAAACTATTCAAGTCTTAACACAATCAATGTCATGAAAGTTTGCTGAGATTGGGAAACGTTGAGTCCAGCATTGGGACCAGAATTGTACTTGGGCCAGAAATGCACACTGATCCTGTTGATCACTGACCACATGTCAGTGTAGAAGTTTATAAGTACAAATCAGATCTCAAGTCGATAACACTCATCTTAGGCATACAGGGTAAAGGGGAACTGAACGTCATTCATTCCTCATAAAAGTCTTATTCCTCATCTGTTACTTCTACTGGATAGGACTCATTTTGAAGAATATTCAGCTGCCAAATTTCAACCTGAGATGAACTGAAAGGGCAAATTCTTTATATGTGGGAAACTGTTGTTTGTTGACAAACATTGAGGGTCCAACTTTTTGCTTGGAAGATGAGATCCACTCTTTTCATAATGAAACTACTGCCTTGTGAAAGCTTACAATTTTAGAGTTTTTATTACTTATCTGAAAGACACAGTCCTCTAAGAAGAGAGCTCAATTACTGTGAGACTCATAACTCTCATTCAAAACTATTTCAAACACCTTAGTGTCACCTGGGAAATAAGAATGCTTTTCTTCATTTCTCTAAGATTGCTAAGGTTTTCATCCACCAGTAGTGAGATATTATTTCCTTTTATACCGAGCTGGAGGTGAATGTCAGGTGGTTGTCAATTGTTCTAATACATTCCGACAAGATACCGCAGTAGTTAAGAATATTTAGGATTTTTTTTTTTTTTTTCATGAGTTTATATCTAGTCTGCAAAGCGATGTGTGTGTGTGTGTTACCTATACAAAGAGGAGGCGGGTAGTTCCATCGACGCACAGTACCAGGCATGCAGGAAATGTGAGAATGGCCCTAAAGTGATATCAGAGGATGCACAATGTCAGGGTCAAAGATACAGACACTGTAAGCAAA